>NC_046284.1:0-300000 GCF_004115265.2 Rhinolophus ferrumequinum
CTGAGGGATTTGGGGGAACGGGGTGGGGGGGGGGGTCTATGATATATTTCTAGGGTTAGGCTTAGAAGGAGAAAGGGAGGCACTATCTCAAAGAAAGCAGATGAGGACACAGATGCAGGGAGAAAAGTAAACGCTGTAAATGATTCTGGGGTTTGTGTATGTGTAGAGGAAAACATCCATCCATCCATTTCTTCTTCGTCGTCCATGGCAATCAAGTTCTGTGACTACTTTCTGCTAAATGTCCCCGATGTACATCTCTTTCTCTACCTTTCTGCTACCATCCCCCTAGGCAAGAACATCAGCACTTCACAGCTAGGTGACTGTAACAGTCTCCTTGCTGTTTCGACTAAGAACTATTCTTCCTAGTCAAACTAAATACCCTACGAGACTAACTGTAATTAAACCTTGTCATCCCCACAATGTGTACCCCACATTGAAACCTTTCATTTCTATTCTTCCACAACACACCTGAACGCCTCAGCCTGGACTGCAGGCACCATTTTCGGTCCAGTCCTCACAATTCCTACCTTGCAGCTCGTGACTCTGTACAGTGCTCATGCTCCATATTGTGCTGGAATCAAGCAAACCCCCTTTGCTCTAGGGTCTCCTTTCTTAGAACTTGGTAGGGCAGGAAAGGGGGTTAGTCACTTCTGGTTAGCGGGCAGGAGGTACAATTTACAGATGGCGTGAATGGAAGTGTTTCCAGAACAAACTCGAAAACAGAATCTGGGTATTTGAAAAAATTACTGTAACTTATTCTTGAAGTTATTGGGGGGGGGGGGGAATTCACACCGAAAGGGATACTGAGTGTATGAACTTTTAAACAGATGAGTTTTAGAACAGAGACGAGTATTCTATGGAGGCAGTCACCAGAAGTATGGCCAAGTTTCTATAAAAACGTAAGAGAGCTTTGTAAGGTCAAAAGTACAAAAAAGGGCAACATTATGGCTGTTGTTCTACGAATCTGTGAATTATGTTCTGAGTGTATCATCACGCATTGGCCTCTTTTTCGTTATATGCACTTCTCTATTAGCATGTTTTGTTTCTGTCCACATGCTTTTCTTATTTTCTGACATTTTCACAACTCATTCACCTTTCTTTCCTTTAATTTGCCCCTAAGGTAAAAATAACTCACATTTTAGACATGCGAGTATTCTGAATAAAGAACGTATGGAAAAATTCAAATTTTATGGATAAGGATAAAACTTTTCTCTCTCTAATTGGCCAGTGACACACAGGAAAAAGTTCTCTACTTCTCATCGGGTAATAAAGAAACACCTACAGCACGAGGATTTGTCTGAGAAGGGACATGCACTGTCGCACTCCTCAGTGACACGCACTGCATAGAACACTGCCCCTTACCATAGTCCAGTGGGAGACGGGTTTCGGAGGAAACATGATGGGCCGTGGTGTCCACTGGCTGGAACTGGTCAATAAGTGCTGGTCCAGGAGGTGCCACCTTCCTCCTGAACATTTCTTGTCCACGTCCAGGGACTGGAACCTGAGAAAAATAAAGTATGTTTGGGATTAGGAGAGAGTCCCTCTTGGAATTAAACATCTTCCTGAAACAAAGAGAACCTCCTGTGTGAATACAAAACTGGGGAAGGAAGATTTAAGTCTGACTCGACTGTAAGCTGGGGTATAGTACCAAACAGAGAGCAAAGGGGACCCAAATGCACCCTGAACTGAACCCTGAGCTCCTCCAAGATAGTCATCCTCAGGCCTTTTCTTCTCTTGGTGACACTCCATCCATTCAGGGGGGCTCAGCTCTGCCATGCCCTCTGTACCCAGAGCACGGCTGCATCAGTGCCGCTCCTCACATCTTCCACTGTGGTCACTGCCTCCTCACCACTCTCTGGGTGACGTTCACACACCCAGGCCTGGAGCTCCCCGGGCAGGATGCTCAGGAACTGCTCCAGCACCAGGAGCTCCAGCATCTGCTCCTTGCTGTGGGTTTCCAGCTCCAGCCACTGATGGCAGAGCTCCCGGAGCCGGCCCAGCACCTCGTGGGGCCCAGCGGCATCCTGGTAGCAGAACTGCCTGAAAAGCTGCCGGCAGAGCTCCTGCTTGACAGAGTCCCTTCTTGGTGAGCAAGTGTCCTATCCCTAGACAAAATCTTCCTCTACTAGCTTCACTATCAGAAGTCTTTCATCCTCCAGAACGGGCTTAGCTGCGGCTTTTTTGGATTCTGTCGTCATCTTGGGATTGAAGGAATTACCAGAAAACCCACTTCTGCTTTTCAAAGGGTCTTATTCAGTTTCAAGAGTTCTCCTAAGGAGTAAAAAAGTTACCATTACTGTGTAGGAAGTTGAAAGATCACAACAGAAAGAGACATTTTTTATTACACAGACATGTACTGGGCATTTACTACATGTGAAAGCACTGAAAGAACCGCTTTGTGAACAGAACTGTTACAAAATTTCTACCTCAAAGCAGCTTACAATTTAAATGTAAAAACAAGATAATTTGAATTAGAAACATTACACAAAATATAAATATAAGGTGGTAATAAATGTTAACACGCTACATGCAATTCAATTACTTGTACGTTATAAAAACAATAAAAACCCAAAAAGAAAGACGATAGAAGTGCTTCATGGAGTTGGAGATGGGAACGAGTACAGTCAGCTGCAATGGTCAGGAAAAGCTCAATTTACAAACTAACTTCTGAAGAATGGATAGGATTTGACTAGGATGTGGGAGAGACAGAAATAGGAAATTACAAGCAACAAAACAGCCCGAACAGAAGCAAAAGTTCAGTAGGTTTGTCCATGGAAATTAGAAGCAAAGGCCTTACTCCAGAAAGCCTCAAACATCAAGTTCATGATCCACAGTTTATCTTTCAGGTACTGGGGAGGCAATGAAAGCTTTTGAGCAGAATGACCTGACAAAAACCGTTTGTGTCAATTAATGTACTGTTCATTTCCAGGATGGACTGCAGTATGAAAAGACAGAAACATAAAGGACGGATTTCCTTTTGTCTCAATAGTTCCTTCTCCGCCTTCCTAGATTCACGGCTCAGTCCAGGTACTGGATATTGGGGCCTACTGTCTCACAATAAAATATAATAAACTCGCAACATCACTTTCTCATCTGCCATCTGAGTCTTGTTATTGCATATAAATAACTTCCCCAAGACTTATCGGTACGTGGGAATAGTCTGCTTTCTGAACGGAAAAACTGAATATCAGGAATTTAGATGTGAAGCAGAGAGTACAGTTCTGACAGGTAAATATCAATCTTTCAGGTCCACTAAACAATTCATCAAGTTGACTACTGACTGTTGCACTGACATGTGCTTTATTAAGACCCTTATCACACGCAAAGCTCTGGGAAGTGGTTTCCAAGAAAGGCTTGAGTTTAGAGCTAGGCTCACTACCTAAGCATCACGTGGGAACTTCGTTAGAAACACCTTCCTGGGCCCTGCTCAGGAGATGCTGACGTGGTTAGTATGGGGGATGCCTGGAAAATCTGTATTCTCACGTACAGCTATAAGGAATGAGAAGAAAACAGTGTTTGATTTTGCAAAACAGTTGGGAAAAAATGACATAAAACACACATGGATATAAAACATTGAAGTAACAAGACATGTTCCACATGACACACTCATTGAAAATGCTGGATAAATGTTGAAAGCTGCAGAACTAAACAAGTGGTATGGTGGAGACACTGAATATTCTAACAGTTCTGAGATAGGGAGAGAATGCATGTGTATGTGTACAAATGGTAGCAAATAGTTCTAGAGGTGGTGGGGCTTAAACTGGAGAAAAAAGGAGGAGAAAGATTAAGAAAGGCAAAAAAGAGAGGAGAAGAGCTGAGGAAGTGGGTTGATGGTGAGACCAGTGTGTAGGGTGCACCAGTGGGAGCGACTAAGAATTCCACTACCTCTGACAGAAATTCATCACCTCTACTATGAGTTACTACAGCTCCTAACACGTAACATCTGTGACTACAACACATACCACCTTGTATTAGTTTTAGTTGTTGGGCTGTTTTTCTTCATCAATTGACTCCATGATGTAAAGGACTGTGCAGTATTAATATTTATTCTTAAGTTCTCACATTTGTTGACTTATTGAAGAAAAGTGGAAATTAGGAAAGTTTGAGGTGAGTCGTGTTTTGGATACTCTATATTAAAAATGATAAGGAGTCATCCACTTGGATAAACGTTTCCAATAGATATTATGAGATTTATATGGGAAGTTACAAGGAATGGAATTATAGATTTTAACACGATCCACGGAAAGGGCAGTTGAAGATAAATATCAGGAATATTTCCCCTAGAGTATGAAATGAAGATCAGAAGCTCAGACTGAGCCTTGGAAACAGCTTGAGTGGGAATAAGGAAGAACAAGTTCAGCATTGACAGAGGGGGCAAAGGGGTTAGTACTATGGTATATCAATCAGAGAGTCTCGCTCCTTCATAGTTTGCCAGGACAATCGATTGGCAGACATCACTCCTTGTTATGTTTCCTAAATGTGTTGAGCTTACCAGGTGGTGTCCTAATGCTCTATGGGCACATGTCATTTAGCACAGGAAGATGGACAGTAAAGTTGCCCTATATGATCCACGGTTCGCTTACACTTCAGTGATCACGCCAAGTGCCGGTTCCACAACATGTCATCTCCTTAGACAGCTGAAGGACTCCAGGTGTTTCATCACTTCTCATCCATTTCAAACAGTCCACAACTCTAGAATTATCTTTTCCTCAAGGATTTGATATCTCCTCCTAAAGCTGGTTCTTAAATGTCTTACTAAGACATTTAAGCTTACCAACTTCAAGCTCATGAACATTCTGAGCATAATTGTGTTGAGGCTTCAACACAAATAGCAAAGCGGACACGTAAACAAACACGGAAAGGTGGCGGTTCGGAAAGAGCAGGGCTCCCGATGGATGACCGGGTCCCTGGTGCGTCTGCTGGGGCAGAAGGACCGGGAGAGTTCCGCTGGCAAAGGAGGAGAGGGAAGGGACACGCGTGTTCACGGCAGCGCCTCGAGACAGAGCGTGTCCGGGAGGCGCCCACGGCACCTACGCCCACGGAGGCACTCTGGTGTCCCTCCTTCTAAGAACGAGGGCAGGGCCTCAGCGCTGGTTGCACTGCATCCCCGGCACACAGAAAATACTCACTAAGCAGCTACGGTGCAAATAGGTTTCATGAGGAGGTCAGGGGGCCCCACCTTTCCTACGACAAGCTGGTAGGTCCTCCCGTGAGAAGCAGGAGTCGGGGGCGGACTCCGGCAGCTTCTCCCGGCAGGAAGCAGCGGATCCGAGACAGACGCCACCCTTCGGGGTCGCGCCCGACGCGGCCAGGACACTCCTCTCACCCGTGACCCCCGACCCTCGGCAGCCGGACCACCCGCCGCCCCTACGCACGCCCCCTCAGCTCTCACGCCGACAAAACGCGCGGCCGGGTAACTATGGAAACCCCATTCGAAATGGGCGGGTGCGAATGCCCTACCTATGCCGAACCTGGTTCCACCTTTCCTCGGGATTCCTCTGAGGTCCCGGGTCAGGGCGTCACAGAACGGCTGCAGTCCCGAAGGGAACATGGTAGGGACTGCGTATTTGGAGGGGACAAAGGGCCGGACATCTGAGTCCCCAAGCCGGACTCACCTCTCCCACGACGCTGGTTCCGATCGGTCACTTCCGGTGGAAGGACCGCACCCGCGTCCTATCTCCAGGTTTCCGTCCATACAGACTTCTGAGTCTGCGCAGAAGACGACAGGCCCGCTTGAACTGCATTTCCCAGAAGCCTCTGGTCCCCTCGGCCCTCGGACTCCATTTCCCAGGAATCTTCGACACGGTCCCGAAGTTCTCAGAGCTAAATGGAAGAATTTTTTCCTGCTTTGTAGCTCCACATTCGGCTCTGCTGCGCCCTCCCGGCCTGGGCCTCACCTGCAATCTGGAGCCCTGAGGTCCCAGCCACAAGAACGAGCAACGACTTCACCCGTGCAAAGCCTTCCTGGATTTTAATTCATCCCCCAACCCCGGTGGGACTCATATACCAAATTCGATTAATCATTATCCCTGGCTCTAAAACTTGAACGTTCCTGGACCCATTTCCCAATCTGTAAGAACTACAACAATTTACATTTACTATCAGTCTCTTCCTTGTCTTTCTCCATATCTCCTCTCATCTGAGAGAACCACTATTAAAAATCTTATCATCCTTTTACTTTTATAAATATAGTTCTATCAGGTACATATGCATGCCCAAAAAATATATGGTTTGACTTTTCGATCAAGAAGGCATCACATCATAAGTAATCTGATACTGCCTTTTCACTCAATACGTTACTAAGATTTATCCACTTTTTGAGTTAAAATTAATTTTCATTAACAATTGTATAACCCACTAGAGGATATAGCATTTCATTCATCCATTCTCCTAAAGATGGGTCGATACACTATTATCTCGCTTCTGGATTACTGCCATAACCTTATAACTGGTCCCTCTGCTTTTACCAGTGTCCTCCACAGTCTATTCTCAATAGAGCAGCCAGAGGGATACTGTTGAAGCCTAAATTCTATCATGCTACTGAATGGTACCAGAATATGCTTCCCCAAAACACGCGCTTCAATAGACTGGTTATCTTGCGCCATAAGCACTTGAAAAACAGCAAAGAGAGAGGCTTTGTCTGACACCCCTTTCCCCACCCCCCTTCCCTTATCTGCCTAAAGACAGAGTATCCAAAAGGAATTGTCATAAATCCTCTCCCTGGGGTTTCATCAACCAGGGAAGGCTGGTTATTAATCACAGGAGAGGAGTAACAATGCGACCAGCTAAAGAGTCAATTTCCTAGTCTCTGTTACTGTTAGGAGCGTTCAATTAAATTTATGAATATTGTTTTGTGCATAATAATGTTTTGGGTTTCCTGGAAAGCTCTGTAAGGGTGCTGCCTTAGATGAAAGACACACCGTTTTGCTTCTTCCTTCTTCTCTCTGATGGTTGGAGCTCCAATAGCCAACATGACCATGGGGTTACCTTGAGGATGGAAGTTGTACACTACAGATGGTAGAATAGAAATATAGAAGAGGCATGGGTCCCTTGTGACCACGAAGCCACCATACCAATCATGGACTTCCTACCTTATAGACTACTTTTATGTGAGGTAAATACAGATAGCTACCTTGTTTAAGCCATTGTTGTTATCTGTTCCTATTACTAGCATTCCAAAAGCAATTCCCAATAGATTTTCTTAGCTAATATTCGGGAAGAATCTATGCATGATTTTAAAAAAGCAATCCCTAACAGATTTAGTAGAGATACTTACAACTTAGTTTGCTCATCTTTGGGAGGTTAGCTTGCATTTGATAAGCATAAAAGTTACATTGGAAAGAAAGTTACATTTATATTATTCTGAAAATAGAAACCTGGATTAAGAGGAATTTTGATGGGGAAGGAGAAGGTATTAAGTTTCTTATTTAGGGAATATATAAATATTAACCTTAACATAGTCATAAAAATGTTGGGATAATTATTAAAAACAACAGTAACAGGCTGAATGATTTACCAGTCACTATAGGAAAAAAGTAAGAAACATGACTACTGTACTAAATAAATTTTGACTATAAATATATGTAGGTTCTTAGTTTTCTAATGAAATAGAGACAAGAACAATTTGTCAACAAGTATATAACAACTTTTCAACATATACATAAACCAGTCAAATGTCTACTGGTAACATTTACTTAAGTTTAAATGTATTTATTTGACATCATACCAGTAATTTTCACAGGGTGACTCACCTCATAAGTGGCAGAGGCAAGATTTAATCTGACTCTACAGCATGAGTTCTTAACTGCAAGGGACGCTGCCTTTTCATGATTGCATGAACTCTGAAGGTAATTCAAGACTCAGAACATTAAATCTAATTGTCCTGAATGAGTTGCAAATTTGTACACCTCCAAACCCTTTATCTTGATTTTCCATGAAAAATTGAAATATTTCAGACTGGGTCTCCTAATTCTGTTTTGTGTAGATAAAAAAATATTTTTGTAGCTCTTTACTAAAACTTGGTTTAGGTTTATGTTCCACTATATCCATTGTCATATTTTAAATAAACACTCCTCAGTCCTTGCAAATTCTGTACTAAAATTTCTATGTACTTGGCAATGAATGCACTAGATTGACCCAGAATCTAGAACCTCAGAGAATTAGACAAACAAAAATGGCCTTAGATAGAAACCCTTGAAATCTAGACACCAGATTTTCCGCGAAATGAAGGTCAATGCAGTGGTCTATTTAATAAACATCTGTAGCACCTACACGCAAGGCACAATGGTGGGGTAGAGATGTCACTGATCCAACCCACTTGTGAAGGGTTCACATAGGCAAAATGAGGGGTCAGAGAGAAGCCCCAAATCAGCCACCTACCCAGGATCTGTCATCAAGTAATGGCTGGGAGTGGTGAGTCAGTCTGGAAGCCCTTGAAGTCCGGTAGGTGAGAGCAAACCACTCGAGGTCCTACCTCTTCCAGACAACGCTTCCTTTCCAACAAGTTTTTTTCTAGTCACCTTCTAGAATGTAGAAGATAATTCATCTCAGCCACGCACTATATTTCCCCTCACACACACGCCTGACGGTGTACAGGGGGCAATACATCCCAAGCCCAGTTTCTGTAGTCAGGAAGGGACCCAGGGTGCCTTCACTTCAACTTTGGCACGGAAGACGTAGGTCACCGAGACAGAATTGTTTTCCCAACATGGCTCCTCTGATGTTGAACAAGGTATGAAGTCCGGGTGAAGCCTTTTCCACATTCATCACAGGGATACGGCTTCTCTCCAGTGTGGATTTTGTGATGTTCAATAAGGCTTCTATTCCTAGTGAAACTCCTCTCACACTCATTACATCGATAAGACATGGGAGCCTCAACGTTCCCCTTGTGACTCTCCAGCGTCCCCTGACTCTCCCAGCTCTCCCCGTGTTCAGGATCCTGAACGCTTTTATCACTCTGGATCTTCCGATGTCTCAGGAGATGTGACTTCCGCCTAAAGGCTTTGCCACATATGTCGCACTGGTATGGCTTCTCCCCAGTGTGGATTTTGTGATGTTCCAGGAGGCTGCAGCTCTGGCTAAAGGTCTTTCCACACTCATCACACTCATAGGGCTTCTCCCCGGTGTGAGTTCTCTGGTGCTTGGTGAGGTCTGAGCTCTGAATGAAGGCCTTCCCACATTCATCACACTCATAGGGTTTCTCCCCAGTGTGGACTCTCTGGTGAATGATGAGAGCAGAGCTCCCAATGAAGGACTTGCCACAGTCCTCACACTCGTAGGGCTTCTCCCCAGTGTGGATTCTCCTGTGCTTAGTCAGGCCTGAACTCTGAGCAAAACTCTTCCCACATTCCTGGCAGATGTGCCGCCTTTCTGCTTTCTGTGTAACCTGCCCTCCTGCTCACCAGCTTCTGCACGTGCAGGGATCTGGGCAATGGCTTCACCCAGGTGGTGCGGGGTTGGAGCAATGGCTTCACACAGGTGGCGCAGGGTCTGCCCAGGCTCCTCTTCTGGATGTTTCTCATCTAGAGGCAAGTCTCTGATCTTATTCTGCATTTCACCACCTGAAATAA
Source organism: Rhinolophus ferrumequinum (assembly GCF_004115265.2). Lineage (NCBI taxonomy): Eukaryota > Metazoa > Chordata > Mammalia > Chiroptera > Rhinolophidae > Rhinolophus > Rhinolophus ferrumequinum. The sequence continues at coordinate 9,570 of NC_046284.1, forward strand.
CAAATGACCAGCAACTCTCAATTGTGCCACGCCATGGAAAAAAGCTCTCTGATGACCCCAGGGTGGCGAGAATTACAGAGGTCTGTATAAGCGTGGATGAGGATTTCAGTACAGGAATCAGGATGGAAATGAAGAGGAAGGGGTGCTCGGAGGAAGAAGGGTCCAAGCTGAGGATGGAGGAAAGGGGTGTCAACTGTGCTGGGGACACATGCAGAGGCTCCAAAGGGCTATCAACGTTGACATAGCATCTGAGATGAGCCAGGCCTATACTAGGCGTTGTATCCGCATCCTCCCGTTTAACCTGACTAGAACACTGACAGGGCAGGGAGGAAAGCCCTGTCAGAGAGCTAGTCCATAACAGCCTTCTGAATGCAAACCGTGGCTTCTAACTGCCCAGTTGGTTCTCATACAAAGGAAGCCAGGAAACCTGACGAGCAATCAGTGCCCATTGCTCTTACCCAGGGAGGTCAGAGGAACACCGTCCTCCTGCCTTTCACCTCTGTATGACTTTCACCTGAGATGAATCCAGCTCTGTCCATCCAGGGGACACAGTGAGAGCCACATCTTCCATTTTCAGCAGCCCTTGCAACAACAGGGAATCCCACCTAGTTCCTCTCGTCCAAAATCACTCCAAAGCTGACACATGCAAAGAATGAACATCCCCTGAAAGGGGCCCTGTGAAAAAGAGCCTGTGTGGCACCCTTTGACCCACTTAATCTGATCTCTAATCACATGGGCCATATAAGGAAAGAACTATTACACGCATTGGGGTAAGTACTTCACTTAATACCTAAACAGTCCAGAAAGTGAACCGGTTTGGAAAATAAAGGCCAACACAGTGAAGAAAACGAAACCAAATCGAAATCTTTCTGAAGATTTGTGGTGTGCTGGGACAAAGTGGGGTGGGGGTTCGTTTACATTACTCATTTTTTTAAATACAACGAAATCGAGGTCTGAGGGGAGAAAAGGCAGGGAAGAAAATGGACACTACAGAGCCTCAAACACTGTCTTCAAGGGCCTGAAGAACTGGGTAGCAAATTAAAACCCAGTGTAAGTAAAGCTTGTTCAGACTGTATTCTAAGTTTAGATAAAAGAACATGCCCTATCTGTCCCTTCAAATTTAAGTTCCTTGAAGGCCGAGGCCATGGGTTTTTAATTGCTCACTAACAGGACGCTTTTCAGAAACTTTAAGAAACAGAACCAAACGAAACCACCATCACAAGAAAATCTTCAGTTTCATTTGCTATAGCGTCCTTCTGGAAGAAGAAAATCCCTTTGAGGAAGGAGCTGACCAGAGAGACAGAATAGGGAAGATCTGGGGAACACAGACAGCCCCCCGCCAAGCTACTGACAAAACAGGAAAAGGCTCTGGGAAGAGAGCAGCCCTCGGTCACGGAGTGGTTTCTCCTAGTTATGAGTCAGCCTATCACAGGTCATCGTGATAAAGTGACTGTCATGCTGTTGCTTACTTAACAATCGACTATAATACAAAGCACTGAGAAGCTCTTAACCATCTGCGTAAGTCAATTCTACTTTTTGGAGGAAAACAGACACAACAGGACAAAGCTTTCCGCCAGGCACCAAAAAGAAGCGAGGAGATGGTCAACAGCCTCGGCACAGATGAGGACATGAAAATCCCATCTAGGACTTGGGTTGGGGTCTAGGGTGGGGATGGCGGGACCCCATGGCAGCACACAGGAGCAGAGGGCACGGAAGAGGGAGAGGGGCTCCAGCTCACCTGGGACTCTGGAGTTAGCCCGGCGGCCACCACTGCGTGCGCTGTATAGCGCCCGCCCACAGCAAGCCCAGGCACCTGCAGAGCTGGGAAGGAGAGAGGCCCTGGATGAGATCCACACCCTCGCATGCCGCCTTCCTGCCTGTGGGACCCAAGTTCAAATGCTGGGTTTGCACCTTCCTGCCAGGAAGTGCCTATGGAGTGCTCCTTTCCAGAATTCCTGACCCCACCAGCTCCGTCCTAGGGCCCCAACGTGTGGTGTGCTCTATAGATGGATGAAAACTACAGAAAAAGACAGGCTGCTCAGTAGGGATGGTGTAGTGAAACCAACGTGAAAACAAAACAGAGCCTTCCGTTTGAAGATGCTTTAGTCTTGAACTTCGCCAGGATAAGGGATAAGAGGATTTCTGTTGCTGTTGTTACAGTGTCTTTCGTAGCTCTTGGGGTATTTTTTGCTTTACTTTTAAAAACCTCAAGGAGCCAGACAGAGCTGGGCCCAGAAAGGAGGAAACTGGTGTCTGCTCATATAGAATTTGCTCAGATTCGAGAAGCGAAAGGGAACTTTTACATTTTAGAAATAAGGACTGTGTGGTATAACTGGCGTGTCCCAGTGTCGCGTGTATTGAGAATCCACCCACGTGTTCACAGCACATGGCGAACACCGGGAACACGAAGCAGTTTCCTACTGAGTGATTTTCATCCTGTTCTCATTGCAGACCGAGGGTTTATGCTCCTCTGTCTGCAGCTGTCCTAAAATCTCGGGACTATTCCGGCTGGCTTTACCGATTCTGCCTTATCTTCTTCACAGCTTTTACCAGTGCCTAAAATTGTATTCTGAATGTACGTGCTATCTTCCTTCCCGGAATGTAAGCTCCACTGCAGCAAGAAATCTGTCTTATGCCGCCTCTGCCCCTGGTGCCTACTGTACGGCTACCACATATCCACAAAGATATGTTAAATGAGTGGAGACCACAGTGTTGTTAAAAATTCAATTCTTTCCAAACCCACATATTAACGAAGTCTAATTTACTATGTCCAGATTTGGTGAGGAACGCTCTCCACCACCGTTTGAAATTTCCCTTTTCGTCTCAGTCTGAAAGTCGAGTCCATCTGTGCTGGGCACGTGGAGCCCCAGCAACAGTTCTGCCTTGTCACGAACCTGAAGCGAAACTGGACGAGGTCGGCGGAAGATAATCCTCACCTCTGTCTGGTGGGGACTGGGATCCCACACATTCGTGCTTGAGCAGAGCCTTCATCGGCTGGAACCGGGCACTTCGTGACCTCTGAGCCGGAGTCAACACTGCCATCGTGCAACAGAGCAGCGGCCCCTGGTCACCACCTGGCACCTGGAAGTCATTCATTTATTCACTCATGAAACACTTCTACCATGCTCTGCACGTGCTAGTACCTTCTCTTTTCCAGGCACTACTTCTATGAGCTCTACGAATCTTAATCCACTCAACGCAAACAACAACCCTCTGAGCTGGGTACTATTATTGTTATTTTTGTAATGGGGAAACTGAGGTACAGAGTTTCCTTAGCTTGCCCAAGGTCACCCAGCTAATAAGTGGTAGTGCCATGATGGGAGCTCGGAGGCTGTGGCTCCAGAACCCGTGCTCTTAACCATGACTCACTGATCCCTCATTATAACGTTTGTACTTATGTGAAAACTCTGGGGCCTCAGAGAACACTCCTATCTCTTCTTGTGTGAAAAACGAGGACAGTAATTTCTACCTTACAGGTTTCTGGGGACCAGTCAACGAGGTCACGGTATGTGAAAGCACCTAACAGGCCCCTGCGTGTGGTATGTCCGCGTTAATGCAGGCTTCCCTCCAGACATTTATAGTCAAATTCCTTTCTCCCACATCCTCTGTAAAGAATGAAGAGCCTGAGATAAGTGACTTCAAATGACTTTTCCGTTACGGGGCACGGGTGCAGTAGGTCCCCGTCAAGAACCCTGGTCTCTTGGTCACTGTTTAGAAGGATCTGGCCACACGTCCTCAGAAGGAACGTTCACAAGGACACAGCACAATGCAAAGAGGAAACCTCCTCCTAAAACAGGCAAGAAGATGCAGGACAAAGTCAACCTATTTTCCACCAAAAGTTCTGAATCTGTGATCCCTGGACTCCCTCCCACAGGAAAAAAAAAACCGATCTTCATTTTTACTAGAGAAGCAACAGAGCCACGTGGCATAATCATACCCAGGACTCTGTCATCAAGAGAAACTGCAGATGTTCTCACATCACATCACAAGCAGGCAAAAATTGTCCAAGTCACGCATGCTTAGAACCTTGAAATGACCCGTTACTGGACCTGTCCCTAGATCTGCCTAGTATTTAGTGCACTCATTTGAAAATGCATATATAATGTTCCCACGAATTTGTGGAACGCTTGGCTAACTGCAGTCCCGCCCAACTGTGTTCTTCGATGTTCTGCTCTATGTTCCTCTACACGTTTAGAAATATCACTGTGAGAGGGGCCCGGGGCTTCACCTCGCTGCCAGGGAGGTTCACGGCGCACACAGTGCCACCTCGGGGTCTGAAAGGAATGCCCACACTCGTTCCGAGTTCAGGGGGAAACAGCGCGGCTCTACCTGCGGCCTGGGCTCAGGCAGCTGCCTGTCCAGGGACTCCAGCGCGGCCACCACCGCGTCCCAGCTCTCCGGATGCTGTGCGCGCACGCAGGCCTGGAGCTCCCGGGCAGGATGCTCAGGAACTGCTCCAGCACCAGCAGCTCCAGCATCTGCTCCTTGCTGTGCGTCTCGGGTCGCAGCCACAGGCGGCAGAGCTGGCGCAGCCGGCCCAGCGCCTCGCGGGGTCCCTTGGCCTCGGGGTAGCGGAAGCCGCGGAAGCGCTGGCGGGAGCGCTCGGGCCCGGGAGCGGGGCTGCAACTGGCCTCCTCGTCCTCCACCTTTACGACAAGAAGCCCCAACTGGTCGTCCGTGGACGGGGCGCCCAGGGCTTCGCTGGGTCTGGACTCTGTCGCCATGCTGGGCTTACCGTGGCTGGACCTGAGCTTCTGCAGCAGATTCCTGAAAGCAGGGAATCTCTATGAGCAGTACAATGCAGGTGGCCCCTCCGTGGGCCCCGGGACACAGGACAAGGCCCGGGAGTAGCTGTGAAGATTCCTTCCCCAAGTTTCCTGGCCTCTGCTGCCACGTCTCTGCAGGGCAAACAGACTACATGCCCCCTCTTCTGTGGAGCCTCTCACCCACCCCCTCATGCCAAATGAACTGTCTCCTCCATGGAAAGAGCACACTGAGAGTGCTCCATGGATTTCACAGGAAACACACAACGGCAGCTGTCCATCCTTGTTCACCACTTAACAATCTGTTTACCCTGCTGAACTTGGCTGTGTTGAAAACAGCTCCATCTTGAGCTTCCTCATTTTTGTATTCCCCAGGTCCTGACACAGTAAACACAGAATAATTTTGTTGTGTTTTCTAAGTGAAAGGACAAAGCAATGCGAAAGCATTAGGTGAATAGTTGTCTGTGTAAAGCACTGCTAACATTCGGGTGGCCTTAATCTATGCTATGGGAGGCTGGTGGGCTGTCCTGTAAATAGTAGGGTGTTCAGCAGCACCCCGCCTCTACCCACTAGATGCCAGTAGCAAAACCCACCCCTCCCATCATGACAATCAAAAAACATCTCCAAAAAGGGAACGCTTGTGCACTGTTGGTGGGACTGCAGACTGGTGCAGCCGCTATGGAAAACAGTATGGAGGTATCTCAAAAATCTGAAAATGGAACTACCTTATGATCCAGTAATTCCACTCCTAGGCATCTATCCGGAGAAATCCAAAACTTCAATTCAAAAATCTTTATGCACTCCTATGTTTATTGCAGCACTATACACAATAGCTAAGACATGGAAACAACCAAAATGCCCATCGGTAGATGACTGGATTAAGAAACTGTGGTACATTTACACAATGGAGTATTATGCAGCCATAAAGAAGAAAGAAATCTTACCATTTGCAACAACATGGATGGATCTAGAGAACATTATGTTAAGTGAAATAAGTCAGACAGCGAAAGATAAGTACCATATGATCTCACTTATTTGCAGATTCTAAAGAAAAGAATAAGTGAATGAACTAATCAGAAACAGTTTGGGAGACAATGAGGAAAAACTGAGAGTTGCTAGATGGGCGGGAGGGGTGGGGGGTGGGAGGGAGGGTGAGGGGATTGGAGGGCAATCGGTGACCATAGGATGGCCATGGGCTTGAAAATTAATCTGGGGAACGTAATTTGGTGGTTACCAGAAGGTAAAGGGGTTGGGGGGTGGGGGATGAGGATGAGGGGGATCAAATGTATGGTGATGGAAGGGGAGCTGACTCTGGGTGGTGAACACACAGTGTGATTTATGGATGATGTGATACAGAATTGCACACCTGAAATCTATGTAATTTTACTAACAATTGTCACCCCAATAAATTAAAAATAAATTAATAAAAAAAAAAAAAAAAACATCTCCAGACATCACTAAATTTTACCCTGGGAACTAAAGGGCCCCCAGCTTAGTAGCATTGCTGTCAAGAATGAAAACACGAAGTTCTGAGTTACAAAATCATCTGATAAGTCTCAGTGGCAAACGCTTATAGGGAACATAGGGACCAGAAGAGGGAGTCACCTGGCCAGTGAGTAAGAACAAAGCTCCTTCCAGGTAAGACAGGCAGGCATCATAGAGACTCCTAAGTCTCCCATAGTCGGACACGGGGAGCAGAATGGGGTGGGCAGACAGGGACTGGGGACTGTGTCTCCTGAAGACAGAGAATACATGGGGTGTCCCACGAAAACCGAAGGGAATGCCCACCCTGCCCTCACTGTGAAGTCTCAGGTGTTAGTGGCTGCAGAGAAGTGACAAATGGGCATTCAGAGGCTGCCTAATGTGCCTTATATGAGCGCTGTCACTAAGCAAAATCAATGCCAGAACCAGGCTGGGTGAGCTACCCTACACTGTTGTTAGAACACTGGCACAGGGACAAGACAGCCTCGATTTAAATGTTATCTCTGCCACTTATTTGCTGTGTTTCTTATCAACTACTCAGTGCCTCAGTTTACCTATCTCTAAAAGGGGGATAATAAAAGGATCTACCTCATGGAGTTGTTACACACTTGTCAATATTTGTAAAGCACTTAGAACACTGGCCGGCACACAAAACATACGTTGAATGAAACATACAGGATGGGGTTCTAGATTGGTCCCTTCAATTTTAGTACACAGGTAACAAAATTCTCTCTCGGAAGCTGGATAGGTCCAGGAAAGAAAGGAAGAAAAGGAGAAGGTGGTGGAGACTACACATACACCATACCTCGTAGGTTACTCCCTCTCTGTCATTAGCCATTCCCAGAAGCCACTGGACCTGGGCATGCCCTAAAAGGAAAGGGAGCCCTGAGATTCCTTTGCAACAGATGGCACTAGTTCTAAACCTTAAGTGACTGCAAACCAAAAATGACGGGGTTCAAGTGTCAGTAAGTGACTTTACTCCTACGGTAGAGGAACTATAAAATGTCAGGTTGGTAGTGGTTACTCTGGTAAAAACAATTACAGTTCTGCACCTTCCGGAGTTTTAATTCTTAACCCAACCTTAGACAGTACAGAGGGACAAGGAAGGATGGAATTTGGGCAATTGAGAGCCCCCAGAAAATACTTCCTGCTAACAGTTGCCACAAGAGACCTGGGACACTGCTCCACGAACAAACTATGGAGAAACAAGTGCGCCCAAGTCCAATCAAGTCTAGATCCAAGCGCCAGGCACCGGTAATGACCTTGTCTCCCGGTGGAGCAGCAATGCAACGGCTCCCATTTTCAGGGCTTGTCTGTGGGCGACCCAATATTCCCGTCTCCTAACGCCGAGGCACGGACCCAGACACCCAGGAACGGCCCTAGACAAGGGGCACCTGTCATGGGCCCCACGCGGGGACCTCCCGCACCACTCTGGCAGCGGCAGAGCACCCTTCCAGCCAGCCCCAGGGTCTCTCCCAGGGGTCTCGCTCCTGGGAGACTCGGCTGCCTGGGTGGGTGCGGGCAGCGTTTCTGTACGCACGCGCGCGCGCTCCTACCGGGAGACACACACACACACACACACACACACACCACCACCACCACCACCACCACCCGAGAAAAAACTGCTGCGGAACTGCCGGAGGACGGCCCCAAAAGGACACCGAAACCAGCCACGGGATGACCGCGACTTACCCCACACTCACCGACTGTCAGAAGCCCGCGAACCGCCGTGGGGTGGGTCACAGGGGCCACTTCCGGCCTCTCTGGCCGCCGCCCCGCCAGACACTCTGTGGTTCACTAGCTCCCCGCCGTTCACCTCGCCTCCCCCGTGCCTATTAAAAAGGCTTTTAAAAATGAGCTTTGCAGCTGTGATAAAAGGAGAAAAGCAAGGCGCAGGTCTCTGTCTATAGTTTGCTACATTTGAGAATAGAAGGTAGTAAAAATAATTAGTTATATTTTCTTGTGCAGTCAGAAAGAAACCCTGAAGAATACATAAGACAATAAGTGGATACCTGTAAGGGGTGAATGGTTGGAAACTGAGTGCAAAGGAGGACCAGGATGAGAGGAAGAATGTTACTGTACATGTTTTTAATATATTTTTTTAAATTAGAGCTGATTGAATTACCTAGTTAAAACAATTACAAATACAAAACTTTTAAGGAACAGGCTGAATTATTTACATAGAAAACTCAAGATAATAATCTAATACTCAAATTATGATGCTCTATAAGAGAGCTTAGCAAGGATGTAGACTTTTTTAAAATTTATAGTCACAAATGAATTTCCCATCACCAGTCAGATTTTGCTTCCAGAAAAGCATCTTGGGTGCCAGTGGACCCAAAGGGGCTGGTGGTGAGTCTGCACAAGCAGCGGCTGAATGAATTCAACCAAGGTTTGGCACACACACAAGCCACCACCAAACACTGATGACCACAGAACAGCAGCAGGGTTGTGCCAAATGGGTCTTGAGACCTTAGTCTCTGTGCATTAAATCCCATACTCAGGGAGAGAAGTACTAGAATCCAGGCCTTCTGAAAACCAGAATAGCCAGTAGTCTCATTGGAACTCGTGGGAACTCATATATGTTATATATGAGAGAGAACAAGCTCCTGGGTTGACCTGATTATTTCCCACGAAAGGATACTACTAGGGGGGGAGGATGGTTGGGCCCAAAGTCCAACCCCTCCTCTAATCACCAGCCCACTCTCTTGTCAGTCATGGGGGAAATAAATCTTTTTAGTTACTTAGCCCAGAGTGGCTCCTTTTCTAATTTTCAATTCTTCATGTGAGACTGCAGGAGTTCTGAGAAAAGGAACTGCAGCATTAGGCCTCTGGAGTAGGTGTCATTCATTGTTCTGATGATGACGCTTAGAACTCATGTGAGTGAACATATTAAAAATAATGGTGAAACTTCTTTAAATGAAGTTGTACTTGAGACTTATTGCTATTAGACAACACTAATATTTATACTCATGTTTTTAAATCTAATGAGCAGATAGTTTACTGGACAGTGGAATTGGAATAGAAAGATACTGAGAAAATTGTGTGCATACATTGTTCTCATTGCTCGACTGCTAACTTAAACTTTGAGTCTAATCTCCTTCCTGTCATCATCTCAGAAAAACGTGGTCAGAGCAGGAAAAAATGCTTCCAGACCCAGTTATACAGAAACTCTACAGCTAGGAGTATACCCTGAGGAACTAATATTAACTGTATGGACAGTGTTAGAATATTCACTGCAGAGAAATAGTTTAAGTCAACCTAGATTTAACAGGAGGACGTCTATGCATACGACATATACATGAGATGGCATATACACAACCATTTACAATCACATTTACACAGAACATTTATGCAGTGGGAAATAATCTTGATGTATGTGGAGTTTCTTAAAAATGTAGTAACGGTCTGGGATAAATTTGAAGGAACACAACACCTACCAAGACTGAATCACACACAAATAGAAAATCTGAATAGACCTGTAACAAATAAGGAGATTGAATCCGTAATCAAAAATCAAATAGAGTAGTACATACAGAAAGGGCTTTGGGAAATGGGGAGAGGTGTACAAACATAAGCTTTTATTGCAGAACACTCAGCAGAATTGTGTACATAGGTTTACCCAAATTACTTAATGTTTGAATGACTAAACAAGTCTTTTCAACATACGATTGGTAGAAAAGGGAACGGTGAAGATGCTGAGGAGTCACCCTCCCAATGTCACAGGGGCTCCTGGGCCAATTCATGCTCTTCTAAGTTTGCTGCACTTCAGTGTGTGAGCAACTTGGGGAAATAGGAATTTAATTTTTCAATGACCTGAATAGAACCTTCTCCATATTAGACACACAGATGGTCAACAGGCACACTAAAATGTTAAACACCATTAGACATCATGGAAATACAAATTAAAACCACAATGTGAAACCCCTTCACATGAAACAGAATGGCTATAATTGAGAAAAATAAAACAAATGGCAGCAACAATGTGGAGAAATTAGAACCCTTAAATATTCCTTCTGAAAATGTAAAATGGTGGCCTGAGTGTGCTATAGTTTGGAATTTCCACCCCATAAAAAAATTCCCCTGTGGTACAACAAATCCACTTCTAGAAATAGACCCCCAAAATTGAAAACTGATGTTCAAACAAACACTGATACATGAATTCACAGAATCACTGTTCACAACAGCGGAGGCCTAAACAATCCAAATGTCCATCTTAATCAGCAGTGAAAACTAAGTAAATAATTGTGTAGCTATACCAGGATTCTTTAGATTGATATAATTATGAACATATTAATAATTTCTAGAAACATTTATCCCCATAGCACACACAAAAATTTTAATGTACCAGAAGACATGTTTACTAATACACCAATAAATTTAGTTCCTCTACAATAAATACCAACAAATTGATAACTCCATCTTCAGTAATCAGTGTTTCATTTTCTCCTATTTGGAAGTAGTCTAGACATTCTATACATATCAATCATAAATTTAGATAACACAATTGTAAAGTTTCAAATTACCAAAGACACGTAGAAACCTTTTTCAATGATTATGTACAATATAATTATCGCTAAAAAGTTTACATAAATATCTTTTATTTTCATTGTATCTATTATATATATATTCGTTTAAAATCTGAGATGTCAAAATCAATTATTACCGAAGCTATTTTCTTGACACATTTTGTAACACAGATAACAAACTTATTTTTAGAAGCCCAGTTAAAATATATACATTTTATGTTAATAACTTTCAAAGATATGACTATGTGATAAACCCAAACTAAAACCAGCTTTAATATCAAATATTTCACCACATCATGTGATCTTGGAAAGCATTTAGGTTAGTTTGTATTTTATTTATCAATTTATATAAGCATTTAATTTGTTCAAACCAATCAAATATTACACTAGTAACACCATCCACAGATACAAAACATCTTACCACACACAAAACAAACTGGTTTCACACAGAGATCAAAAATTGACAGAATTAGTAATAACTATAGAGAACTCACAAGATGTTTTACCAAGAAAACAGCTGGTAGTCACAAGAGCTCTGTAACACAATTTAAATGTAGAAGTTTTTCCCATTCCAGGATCCATCGTCTGTCCAAGGACAGTGAGGACTAAATAGTGAGACAACCAACCAGCCTCTTTACAGCTCAGGCCAGGAAGCCAGAGGCCCCTCCACACCGAGTACAGAGGAAGCAGCCCTCCCAGAGCCAAAGGGTCACCCCAAAGACAGTCAGAGAAAGCACAGACCTGCGTCACCCAGGCAGTAGGGATGGTGGGGTGGACAGGGTGTCTCCAGTCTCCCACAAAATGTGAGGCACCTCCAAGTCCCAAACCCACTAATTTGTGGCCCCCTGGAGGTGCTACTGGACCGGGATCTGTCCAGTACTAACAGGTAAGGAAGGCTGGGGAGACAGATGCCCCTTAAGGGCAGAGGCCCCTCAGGACACACTCCCTGGGAGCTGGCATGGCCAGGCAGAGGCACACTGAGGACCCCAGCTTATCTTACTGGCCACCAGGCTCAATGGAGTAACTGCACCTGGCCGATGGTGGGGACCGGAGAGGATTAGCTTCCTTGGTTACAAAGCCAAGCTCCCAAGACACGAAGAGAGAAGAAAAACCTCAAGCGGTTTTTAGAGAGGGATCCACAGCAAAGTTTGTCTCCGCAGACGCCAGTCTGGAGAGAACCGCTTAACTCCCCAGCCAGTGGGGCCGGCTCCCACGACAGGCTTACGGGAGCCTGTGCCTGTGTTCTGTCCCCGTGGTAGTGCCTTCTTAGGACAAACGACATCCAAGACACAGACACAGGAAAAAACCAACATCTCTGGGAGGAAAGAATATAGAAAACTCTTAAGTCTCTAGGTGCAAAAAGTTAGCTGCACAAATATTTTTTTCTGCTGATCTAAATTCAGAAAAGAGACAAAAGCCTCACCAGCCTTCTAACTTCTACCCAACCCGACAGACAGAGACCGGGAATTGTAATACATGCGCACCTAGAAATCACATAACCATGAAATTTCCGAAGACAGTGAGGAGAAATCAGGTAAATATGACATTTTTGACAAGGGTGGGAGTGGACTCTTAGATTTTAGATGTAAAATGGGAGATTTACAGGTAATTCAGGAAAAGCTGAATACCCGTGGAAGGTACATTTGGTGAGTCTGCTGCATGGAGTCTTCCTGTCTTCTGCTAAGGGGATTGTGCTCAGGGCTTTATTTGTGCTTCACAGCCTTTGGGGAGGCAGGAAAAGGGGAGCCAGGCTGCAGGAGGGAGGCTTGTATTGTTAAAAGTGCCCCTTTTGCGATTTCTTTTCCTTTGCTCAGCTCAATAGCCTCAGGGAGTTGTGGGCTGTGTTTACATTTCTGATCTGCTCGGCCGAGGACCTGGGGGAGATGCTGAGACTAATTTCAATCAGACTGAAAAAGAAGATTCCATTTTGGTCAAGTTTCTGATCAGTTATTACATTCCTTAAAACTTGTTCCAACATACCAATTCTCATAATATTAGATCGAAATACAGTTTTTAAAAATTTGCACATCTCTTTTTTCCCTTCTGCCTTTTTTAAACCTAATGTTGACATTAGCATTTTTAAGACCCAACAAGCTGAAGAACTAATTCAAAAGTTAAATTTCCTTGAATTCGTTTGTATTAAACATGTGGTCTTCCTCTAGGTTCCGATAAAACAGCTATTTGCCATGAAAGTTCTCCAACACATTCTCAGAACTTGAAGTTTTTCCAATTCAAAGGAGCCATGGTCTGACCACTAAGGATAGGATTTTAATAGCTCCTCAAACCAAAAAGCCCTTTTACTAGCTAAACCAAGGAAGCCCAAGGCTTTCTGTACCTGTGACCTTTTTTTTTAATTAGAGTTTATTGGAGTGACAATTGTTAGTAAAGTTACATAGATTTCAGGTGTACAATTCTGTATTACATCACCTATAAATCACATTGTGTGTTCACCACCCAGAGTCAGTTCTCCTTCCATCACCATACATTTCATCCCCTTTACCACCCCCCTCTCCCCTTGGTATTTCCTTTTGATTACAAACGCACAAGAGACAGACACAGAAAAAAATGACCACTTATGAGAGGAAAGAATCAATAAAGAAAACTTGTGAGTCGTTACTCCCAAAAAGCTAGCTTCACAAACATTTTTTCCTGACAATCTACAAGTACAATACAGGAAAAGGATATGCAGCACTTCTAGATTCTCCCCAACTCCACAGAAACAGACCAGGAAAGATGACAGGGTGAACAGAAACACTGCTTACCTCTGCCTGCACGTCCTTGAGCTCCCAGCTGCAGCGGTTTCCAGGAGCTAGCAGTGCTCCAGCCAGTAATTCTCCTCACAGGCTCCCCAATACTGCGGGGGCTTAAAAAAACATTTTTTTGATCTCATCTTGTGTGTTAGAGGAGATCAGGTCCTTGTATCATCACAGGAAGACATTCCAGGATGTAGGAACAATGCATCATGAACGAAGGCAAGCAGGCCAAGGATTTACTAAAAGAAAGAAAATATATTCCCAAAATGCAGGAGTACACAAGACCACTGGGAGAGCGACTGAGCTGGAACAAAGAAAAATTAGGATTATATCTGAATGAGGGCGGGAAATATTCCAGGGTGGAGTCACAGGTGATCTATGGGCGTCTCTAGGGCATTCCCAGGGCATGTCTTTGTTGATGCCTCCTTCCCACCAGGAGGGATTCATTCCCCTGTAGGAACTGTCAAAGAGGTGGAGAATTTTCCCTGCCTGCAATGCTAATAGTGTTATGGCCAATTACAATTAGCTGTAGGTGTACCTTTCCTTAGGAGTGATTGCATTTCTGTTTTCTTTGTTTCCTCTCACATCTTCCTTCCTTTCCTCCTCCCTCCCCCCGTGGCCCTGTGCTCTCTGCCTATGGTAACAACTTTTTCTAGCTGAGTTAATCATAAAATTAATACAATCAGATTAAGGTGAAATAGAATTTTAATACATGCACATGGAGAATTCACATACGTGTAAAAATTCCAAAGGCAGCGAGTTCAGATTGGGTGCTTTGCAGGTAATTTAGGAAGAGTGGCACACTCTCGGGCTACCCAGAAAATAATGGGACATGGGGGAAGGGTGGTCAGCAGGCTCCACAAGGCGTCTTCCCACCTTATGCTAAGGAGTTGATGCCAAGGTTCCCTCCCTAAACCAGGTCTTTCCACCTGAATCTCTTAGACTGGAAAAGGGGAGGGTCAAAGGGTGATTCAGAGTCTTTTGTTCCCTGACAAGGAGCTTAAAGTCAATGTGCCCAAAGGCAAAACTCTTGGTCCTCTTCATTCCCACCTTTGTAACTTTAATACAAGTTTCACATCCAGAAGGTAAATTGGTAGATTGTTCCATATTTCATTGAGCTAATCATTCAATCCGGAGAATAAGTTAGTTTAGTTAAATTGTTGGATCTTATTTCATGATGCGGTGATGTAGAACGATCCCAAATTTCACCTTTTATCAACTACCTGATGACTTGCCTAGGTGGAGGGAAGGAACAAACTGTCTTCTACCCTCAAGGTTCTTTTGGCTGTTCTAAAAATCAAAAAGATGTGAAATAGATTAGCCAAGAGAAAATAAGACGATTTAATACATACACATGGGAACCCCGCATAGAGGAGAGTCAGAGACCCCACATACAGGAGAGGTAGGGAGATAGAAAGGGAACGTATGTAGCTAAGACATGCCAAGCTAGGGATGAAGTAAGGTCCCTTGGGGGCTTGAAAGGGTCACTGCAGGGGGGTGACAAGAACAGATGTTTCATAAATATCTTGAACCTAGTCAGACAGACAGATGTTGACATAGACTAAAGGAAGTCAGACAGGGGCAGAAATAGACAAAGAATGTGGGGTGTGGGGTGCTGAGCTGCTACCAGCCCAAGGTCGCTGACTGTGTGTGACCTGTGGGTTTGGGGTCTCTCGGGGTGTCCTTGGCTGGCTCTGCACGGTTTTCCCAGGTCTTCCATATATGCCTACAGGCCCCCCCCCAAGACTGAAATTCCCACACCAGGCCAGCACTCTAGACCTGAGAGTGGCCCCAGCCTTGGATGAGACCCCTTATTCCAGGGAAACGCTGAGGGACTGTACCCCAACCCACCGGATAGGTCCAGCTACCATAGCTGTGCAGGGGCGAGCCTGTTCCAGCAAAGCTGCGCCAGGAGCCTGGTGTTCAGCTCCCCGTGTAAATGCTGCACCTGGAGTGGAGTCCCCAAGGCCCCTTCAGGAGCAGTGCCCAGGCCAGAGCTTGGGATCCCACCACAGCCTGCCTCCTCTGCCAGGAATGCTAATAGTGTTTTAACCCACTACAATTAGCTGTAGCTGCACCATTTCTTAGGAATAATCTCATCTCCTCTCTTTCCTTTGTTTTGCCTCACATCTTAGTTCCTTTCCTCCCCTCTTTCCCTGAGACACTGTTCTCTTTGGCCTATGATTACAACTTGTACCTGAGCAGTCATCAAATGAACAAAATTAGATTAATAACATACATCAAATTTTAATATATGTGCATGCGGAATTCACATACTCGTGAAAATTCCACAGGCAGTGAGGTAAGTAAAATTGGGTGTTTTGCATGTAATTTAGGAAGAGTGGCACTCATGAAAGGTAAATTTTTGTGACCCAGAAAGTAATGGGACACGGGGGAAGGGTGGTCAGCATTATCCACTGGGCGTCTTCCCGTCTTATGCTAAGGAGTTTATGCCAAGTTTCCCTTCCTAAACCAGGTTTTTCCATCTGAATCTCTTCGGCAAGAAATGGGGTGGGGTGTCAAACGTTCTTTCTAACTCTTAACAACCAGCTTTAAATCAATAGTCCCAAAAGCAAAAGTTTTAGTCCTCTTCTTTCCCACCTTTGAAAGTTTATAAGTTTCACATCCATAAGTTACATTGGTAAATTGTTCCATATTTCATTGATCACTCATTCCTAATGATGGAGGAATATTTTCCTGTGATTCCCCAAATGATGTAGATAATGTTGGATCTGCCGGCAGTTTCTGGGTGTGGGCCAGGATCGGGTCTTGTGAGACTTAAGAATGGAAACACGGACCCAGGACAGGTAAAGAGTTTTAAAAAGAGAATAGTTTATTGAAAGCAAAGAGTCAGAGCTCCCGAGCGGCAGGGGGTCCCAAATGGGGGTGGCCCTGTGACTGAGGCAAAAGCCCTTACTTTCTTATCTTCACTTGCCTGTTTGGGAAATGGGACCTGTTTGAAGAAGGGAACTGGCGCCTTCTAATCACATTCATCTACCAGGTTTGTTCTGCTTGCCCGTCCTGAAGGAATTAGCAAAGTAACCCACTCTTATGTATCAGATCTATTCCGTTTGTCAGGCCAAAAGGAATTTTATGATTCATCTCAAGGCCTCGTTACATTATGTCCTGGAGCGAGGGAGTGATTTCAAAACCTGGAGTTTTAGGATATGGCTGCCTTTTGTTTATTCCACCAGGGACCTCCCTGTCTACCTAGGGACATGCTAACTAACCTGTACCATTAATAATAAGTTAGTTTATAAACTAATTGTTGAATCTTATTTTATGATGCAGTGATGTAGATGTACTCCCAAATCTCACCTTTTAACTATCTGATTACTTGCTTATGTGAAGGAGGAAGACACTTTCCTCTACCATCAAGTTCCTTTTGGCTGCTCTGATAATCAAATAGACATGAGACAGATTAGCAAGAGAAAATAAGCAGATTTAATGCATACATAGGGGAACCTCACACACAGGAGAGAGTCAGAGACCCAGGTACAGGAGAGGTGTGGAGATAGAAATGGTAAATAAGGCCTCCCGAGCTAGGGATGAGATCAGGTCCCTTAGGGGCTTCCAAGTGTCACTGCAGGGGAGTGTGACAGAGCAGATGTTTCATGAATATCTTGAACCTAGTCAAAGACAGATGTTGACAGAGACCAAAGGAGAAGGTCAGACAGGGACAGAAATAGAAGCACAGTGTGGGGTGTGGGGTGCTGAGCTGCTGCCAGCCCACAGTTGCCAACTGAGTGCGTGGCCTATGGATTTGGGATCTCTCGGGGTGTCCCTTGGCTGACTCTGCACTGTTTTCCCAGGTCTTTCATATATGCCTTTAGGCCCCCTGCTTCCCCAGCTGTCCCCCTGCTTCCCCAGCTGTCCCAGGAGGCTGCCATCTGGACCCTGCGGGCCTCTCTGTAGTCTCTGAAACGAGGCCTGGTTGGGACCCCCACAAAAGAGGCCTCACCTCTCCCTGCCCCAGAGCTTAACAGATGACCAACCCCCTCCCGGCGGTTTGGGCTTGGAATGTCCCGTTCCTGAGCTTAGGAGATCCCCCTGTCCCAGTGACATGCTTTAGATAATTACCCTGAAACTTATGCTTGCTTACTAGTCACAGTGCCCTGTGCTTGCCGATTACAATCTTTAAGGCCTAGCATTCTTTCCAGGTCACTGCTCCTGGGTTGGTGAACACATTGGAGAGGCACATCGCCAAAGGGAAGCCTCCATGCAGACCCCCGGCACCATCACGTGGGTTCTGGAGGAATGCCCAGATTTCCTATAAATATCCCAGGCTGGTCTGAGAATGTCAGGGCAGTTTTTGGAGATGTTAACCTGCTGCCTTCTCAGACCACCGGTGCTCTGATAATAAACGCTTATTCTGTGACCCAACTCCTGTGTCGGTCTATTGGCTGAGCGACGCAGGCAGCACGAGCCCCAGACTCGTTTGCCTCCAGTTTCAGTTTGTGGCAACCAGATGGGACAGCCTCGGGGCTCCTCCGGTAAGTGTCGGCTAGCGGAGGGTCTCGGGGGCTGCCTTTGACTGGGCAGATTCCTTGGTGCAGGACCGACCTCTGCCGAGATATTTTGCTCGTGGAGGTGGGGTTTGTGCCAGGGCCTGCCCGTCATGGACGCCTGTTCTGCACAGTTGGGATAGAATAAGCGTTGGCTCTGTTTCCTGCCTCTAATTTCTGGTTTGGAAATCGGAGTGGCTCTGGCATGCGCAGCCAGAGGACTTTGCACTCAACATCTGGGGCTCCTCTTTGAGGGCCATCTGGGGGTCATATTGACCCATTGGCGTCAATAGGTGAGGTTGCAACATCCAGCAAGGCATAATACCCCCACCAGTAAGGCGCTCTGGTACCAAGTTTACACTGGTCTGGGAAGCACGCCTGCACTGTGAAAACCACCACGCTTGGTTTCAGTCTTTGGGCATTGGGTAGCCTTAGGGCTACACTTGGTTTTTGGTATTCGCTCACTGGCCGATTGTGTGATGGTGAACGGACCGTGTATATGGAATAAGACAACATCGCATCCCAATTTGGTGCCTCACCAGGTTTTGGTTTTGGTATTCGGATCCGAAGTTAGTTTTTCTGGTTTTTCTCTATCTGATTCAGGAAGTACTTGGAGCTGTGTGTGTGTGTGTGTCTGTGTGTGTGAGTGTATATCAAGTGTAGCTGTATTTGTTCAAGCTCAAACATGGGATCTAAGGTTTCAATCCCAGCTGGGAGCCCATTCGGTAAAATATTAGGAAATTGGCAGAAGCACAGCTATAAGCCGTTGACCAAAAAGAAATTAATGTTCTACTACAGTGCTGTTTGGCCAGTGTATATATTAGATTATGGAGAGTGCTGGTTGCTTAATAGTTCTTTAAATTATTACAATATTTTGCAACTGGAATTGTTCTGTTAGAGGTCTGAGAAATAGGATGAAATTTCTTATGTATAAGCCTTTATGATAGACTCTGAAAAGATTGGAAGAAAACTGATAGTTCAGCAAAAAGGGGACTCCACCCATCTCTAATCCACCCTAATCCACTAATAACCAGGAATGCAGAGGCTGAGGTAACTTAAGGAAAAAAAAAAAGACACTTTTAAAACCAAGCGGCTAATTCTCAAGCCAGACCTCCCACCCCTTGTTTCAGCCTCTTTGAAATTTTAGGGGTAACTGTAAGATCTTAGGACTTCTCTGCAATTGTTAATTCTATTCATATGTATATGATCTGTGATGTGTGTTTGTATGTTTTACATATAATGTTTTTGCCTCCGGATGTATTGCCAGTTTATAATTGATTGGCTTAAAAACAAAGATTAATCACTTATAAATTTAAATAATAAAAACTAACTCAAGTACTTTTCATGATCAGGTGATCTAAGAAAATATTTGATACTAAGGATAGTTTAACTTTTAGATATGGTTTCTTTTTTAAGGTATTAACATTAAATAGGGTATCTTTTGCCTGGGTTTACAAACATAAATTCATGTTATCTCAGTCAAAAGTTTTGTCTGTTAACATATTAAGAACTAATAATATGTTATCAGATAAAACTTTTCAGTAATAATATAGTGTGGATGTTTGGACGAGGTTTCTCAGCATCTGTTGGTAACTTAAGATTTCAGTTCTGGGCAACTGGTTGGCTCAGTGGTTGGAGCACAGTGCTCATAACACCAAGGTCACTGGTTTGATTCCCCTGTGGGCCAGTGAGCTGCGTCCTCCACAACTAGATTGAAAGCAATGACTTGACCTGGAGGTGAGCTGCGCCCTCCACAATTAGATTGAAAATTACTTGACTTATAGCTGATGGGTTCCCCAATATTCCCCCAATAAAAAAACTTTAAAAAAAAAAAACTTAAAAAATTTCAGTTTTACTAAGTTGCATTAAATGATAAAAACTATTGAATGTGTAGGTATTTCAAAATAACCAAATGCTGCAATATTAATTACTGGATGAGTCTGAGTTCACCTACTTTTTGGTGTCTTGTCACAGGACATCTGAAAGCTAACTTACGATGTCAGTAAATGTGTTTTTTAATTTTCTTTAAAATATAATTTTTAAAAATTGGTAGATATATTGCTAACAAAAACCTATACTTCTAAACGTTGCAAAATGTGTTTATGGATTTGATAATGGAAATATTGGATACTTGCTTTTAGTTGTCAGTAAAAATTAAGGCTCTGAAGGTTATAGATTTTCATTAATATATAAGGAAATGATGTATGTTTTCAAGAAACGCATAGGGTATAAAAATACATTTTTGAAGGAAAAGACAGAAAGAAGTTTGTCCTAAGGATGATTATTTCTGAATGAGTGAGAGGAGACAAACCAAAAGGGACTGGGAAAGTTATAGAAGTTTTGTGAAGGAAAATCTTGAAGAAATTTTATATATGGTTAAACTAAATGTGACTTAAATAAATTTAAGAATCAAAAGTAACCTGGTGCAAAATTCGGGAAAATTTCTCTCTCTGCTAAATAAAACAAAGTTTGTTAGACTACTGGTCTGCTAATGATATTATAAAACAGTTTTCTGTCTGAAAAGCAAAGATTACATGTCATGAAAATAATTTTCTATGTATTATATTGTCTTAATTAGATCTTCAGTTATTCAGGAAAAATAAATCTAAGAACTGAGTTTTGCTAATAGTTATGTAAACGTCCGTATTTTAGGACTGCTGCAGTTCATGTGTTCTCCTCAGTGTCACATATAGAATACAAGGAAGCTTGTTTTTCCTAACCTGGCAAGGTAATACAATGGTTCTGGTCCACTGTTACATTCCTGATAGAGGCTCAGATCCTAAAAGAAGGACAGGGGGTTTGTTCATATGTCTTTAACAACCGAGACAGGGAATAGGAGGAAAGGAATAGTGAGACTGTAGATGAGGCCAGAGGCAGGCCAGATTTTTGGCTGCAGTTAATAGACAGTTACCTCAGGGCCACCCCGGCAGCCCCAGAAAGGAAAAGGAGCCTGCTTTGGACATGGAAACCCAGGCCAGTGGGGTAAGGTGTGTTCGAATCCTGCAAAGCAGCCATGCCCACTGTGCAAACTGAAGGGCACTGGAGGAGGGATTGTCCCCTGTTCTGAAGGGAGCAGGGACCAACTTCTTCCCTGCAAATGGCTGTAATTGACTGAGGGACCTAAAGTGCCCAGTGGCTCCTCAGAAGAAAGAGCTCATGCTCATCACAGAGGAGGACCTGCGGGTGACCCTTGCCGTGGCAGGTGAGCCTGTTAATTCCCCGATTGATATGGGAGCCATTTATTCTGTCTTGACTGCTCACTCTAGACCTATTTCTTCCTCTAAAATCTGCTTGGTTATAAAGATAAAGAGAGCCCCTAGACTTGGGCTCATTCTACTCAGCCTGTTCCTTACCAATGGTCTATACCTGAGAGAAAATATAAAATGAACAAATCAGACTTAAAAAGGGCTCTGGAGAAGTTTTGTGAGGAGACCTCTAGGCCCTGGCTGTAATTGCTGCCCATTGCTTTAGATGGTGACCTCAATTCTGTTGTGTCCTGTGTTAACTTGGGAGAGGTTCAGCAGGCACTTAGGAAATAGGGGGGACCAGTACCTCCCCCAGGCCAACCCCTCTACACATTGTAGCCCCAGAAAGCCAGGAGGCCAAATACTACTGAGCGCCTAGAGGGTGAGGGGTCTCTAACAGATCAGTTAGCTCAGAAATGAAACGGACCCTTTGCAGTTTTCCCGAGCCCCACAACTGTTGTTGAGCTTCAGAGAGTCGGTGGCTGGGTCCACTTCCCTCGAATCAATTCTGTTTCATTTAAGTCTCCACAGGACGCCCCCAGAAGGAAGACTGTCACTCCTGTCCTGTGAGCCAGCTGAAGACATTGCTCCTCTTCAAACAGACAAGTATGTGTCGTCTGGAACACAGCAGTTTTCATCTCCAGATGGCCATCCGCCAGGGTTCTAACTCGTCCCTCCCGAGGATGACAAGCCAGGCCAGTAGCCACTTAATAACCAGAGGACCTTTCCTCCATAGTCCCCTCCCCGCTGGAACTGAACAGCAAAGAACTTTGTTAGCCACAGGCAGGGACTAGGCCATCTCAGCAGGAAGTAGCAAGAGCCCTGTCACCAGTATACCTGGATTTAAAAATCTTTATAATATAGTTATTTGTTTTCTCTCTACTTTCACCTTACTGATTTTATAGAAATAAAATGAACATAAGGCACGGGGGAGTTTAAACAGAGTCTGATTGGGACGCCACAAAAGAGGCCTCGCCTCTCCTTGCCCTAGAGCTTAACAATTGATCAACCCCCCGCGCCTCCCTGCTGTTTGGGCTTGGAATGTCCTGTCCTAGTTCCTGAGCTTAGGATGTCCCCTGTCCCAGTTCCCTGCTTTAGATAATTACCCTGAAACTTGTGTCCCTGTACTTACTGATCACAGTCTTTATGGCCTAGCATTCCTTCCAGGTTACTGTCATCACTGCTCCTTGGTTGGTGACCACATTGGAGAACAACATCGCCAGAAGGAAGGCTCCGTGCAGACCCCTGGAACTATCAGGTGGCCTCTGGAGGAACGCACAGATTTCCCCTTAAATATGCCAGGCTGGTCTGAGAATGTTACGGCAGTTTTTGGAGGTGTTAACCGGCTGCCTTCTCAGACCACCGGTGCTCTCATAATAAACGCTTATTCTATGACCCAGCTCCTGTGTAGGTCAACTGGCTGAAGGGCGCACGCAGCATGAGCCCCGGACTTGTTTGGCCTCCCTGTGGTCTTTCCATACCCAACCTTTCAACTCGCACATCTTGGTTCCTTTTGGTCTGGTTCTCCAGGGATGCCTCTTTTACAAGCAAAATAAACCTTTGCTTTGCACGCCACTGCTCCCAGATGTGGCAACATACAGAGGCTGTCTAGGCAAACTATTAATTCAAAAGCAGCCCTGGGGAAGGTCGGGAGCCAAGAGGGGCTGGTGACATAAGGCTGCATAGGTAAGAGACAGGCGAGAAGGCAGTTAATTCAGGTGTGCCAAGCCCTGTGCCGGGTTTCGCCTCCAGGACTCCACATTCCAGCGGGCAGCTGCCAGGGCACAGATGACTGCACCTGGGGCACAGCCCTGGGTCTGGCACCTTGGCTCAGAAGCCTTTGGAAAGCAGAGCTTATCCTGACCTCCACTCAGGTGTTATTCCCAAGATGCACACAAGATGGCAGCAGAGAATAGCTTTTCCTGGTGACCTGCACATACTGTTATTCCAAAGATGAACACGAGATGGCAGCAGAGAGCGTCTCCCTGCCCACCCGCTTTAAAATGAGATTCCAGACCCTGGGGCTGAGCTCGCTGAGAGATAAACCCAGTTCCAGGCCCTTCACACACCTCATCTCACCCACTGTCCCCATTTTCCAGATAAGGCAGAGACGATTACTATCCACATTTCACAGGTATTTAAAGGGGAGACTGATTCTAACACAGTGCTGAGTCCAGAACCGAGGCTGAAATGGGCCCACATGGGCCAGTAGACCTTGCACACACGGGGTCCTGGACACACAGTGATCCAAACAGTCCTTACAGCACTGGGTGGAATCTTGGTCATTCTATTCAGGAAAATCTGCAGATAACCTCACGTTCCACCTTGCCTTGCACTCACCCAGGCTGGTTTTGGGGTGGGACCAGGGCCGGCAGATGGGGACAGGGACGGGTGGGAAGGGAGGTGGTGGCCTGGCCCTTCCCAGGAGGACAAGAAGCACCAGATCCCTGTGACGAGGACTCCCCCACAGCTATGCGAGGCCTGTGCTCGGGCCTTTTTAAATCTCTTCTTCCTCAGCCCTGAGCATGGCTCTGCTCTGCCCACGCCCCCTTCCTCTGAGGTCACAACCGACAGGAGCTTCCTGGCTGCTCAGACTGGAGTCTGGGGTGACACTTTCCTTATGGAGGGGTGCCTGAGCCTCAGATAAGTGCAGAGCTGACGACTGTCCCCTCGAAGTACTACCTGTGCGACTTCAGGCAAAGACTTTCATGGAAAGTCAGTCTCCTCGCCTGTTAGGTGGGGATAACCCACTCTCAATCTTGGGGTGGCTGTGAGGTCAGTGAGGTGATGCAGGTCGGCTCCTGCCCCACACGTGATGGGCCCTCACTCCCCCTCCCTCTTCCCTTCTCAGTCCTTTCTCTACCTTCCATGGGCTGGAAGGATCAAGCGTTTAGCAAACAGCCTCCTTGTGGCAGAATGAGCTTTCCTATTGGTGTCCACACAGCCACAGTCCTCTGAGTGCTGACTCTGGTACCTGTGCCAGCTTCATCCGCAGGGCGGCACTCACCACAGCCCCTCCCTGGTCATCTCACCCCCACTCATCTCCAAACTCATGGTCCCCACCTCAGCTCAGGCCAGCAGCACCTCTCACCAGTCTTCTCAGTGGTCTCCCTGCTTCCCTTCCCTCTCTCTGGTCCATTGCTACCTCCACGCTGTGACCAGCTAAATCTTTCTAAATTAGGGATCTAATCCTGTCACTTATTGTGCCTACAACTACCAACAGCTTCACTTGGGCTAGAGAATAAATTCTTTATCATCAGCACAGTGTTGAGACTTTGTCAGGCCTCATATTCTTCTCCTTGTCTCATTTCCTATCATAACACCCCAGTTCAGTCACCAGGTACCCCAGTTGTCAGCATTAACCTGTCTGGTTGGATGACCAGTGTGGGCTTTAGCAGAGGTTGCAGCACTGAGACTGAGCCTGAATGCAGGAACCTGAATAAAATACAGACTTTAGTGAATAATAATGCATTAGCATTTGTTCATTAACTGTAAAAATTATTTAAAAATCTAGACAGAGAGGAAAAATTAAAAGTCAAATAAGAGAAACCTATTGCATCAAAATGGGTGATTTCCTAGGAAACATACACCTTAACAAAGTGGACCCTAAAATAAGGAAAATAGCAACCAATTAGCCATCCAGGACCTCTTTCTCCTGCTGGTTCTCCTCACATTGTTCTGCGGTTCCCTCTCCTGGGACAGGGAAGGCACAGGGACACAGCTGTTTGACACCTCCCCTAACCCAGTGTCCTCCCCACTACCCCCCACCCAGTGTCCTCATTTCCCCCACCCAGAAGTCTCTTGATTCTGATATGTCAGCTAGGACTTTTTTGATTGCAAGGGACTGGACACTGTTACTGAAATAAAATAAATTAATATTTTTAAATGGTAGAAATACATTAATACTTGCAAGAGGCCCGTTAAGAGTGGGTTTGGACCTGGAAGTTTCATGTTCTCAGTGGCACTTTGTGACCTGATTCCTCTCCAACACTCTGTCATGCTAAATGCCTTTGGGTGGCCCCATTCACAGGCACAGTCTCTCTCCCTGCATTCAGGGCCTCCAGCCACTACAGGCTGACACCCACTCACTGTCCATTCTACCATGAGGGTCTCTTTCCCTTGGGTTCCATGAAAAGTCATGGCCTTAAATGTTTTTGGCCTGGTGTGGGTCACCATCTCATGCTTGAACCCATCAGAGCACCCAGAGGATGGGTTGTGGGGTTGGCTAGACATGGGGTCAGCCCTCTGGAACTGTTTGGACTGGAAGCAGGTGAGATGAGTCCCTAAAGGAAGTTGAGGTGCTCGACTTGGGCCTGAGAACAGATGCTGGGTCAGGGAAAGCAACAGATTCCACATCACTAAACCCTAAACCCCAAACCTAAAACCTAATCCTTAAACCTGAACACTAAGCCCTTAACACTAAACCTAAACCTAAACCATAAAACCTTACAAACATAAATCATAACCATCACTATAAAGAATAATACTAACCTATAACCATAAAGCATAAGCCACAAACTATAAATTATGAACGATAACCATAAAGCATAATTATAACCATAAACCAGAGCCGTAACCATAAACTGCAACCATAAACTGAAACCATAACCAAACTTTAAACCATAACCTTAATCCATAAACATAACCATAAGCCATAAATGTAATATATACTCTGTTACCATTCACCATAAATTGTACACATAGCTGTAAACAGGAAACATAAACCATAACCCATAACTTTAACCCCTAACCCAGCCCTAATGCCCACCCTAGACCAGGCCCTACTCCTACCTAGCCCTGTAAATGACTAACGTTAACCGTTATCCAACCAAATCACGGAGCTACATCACAAAAACAGAATATACGGACCTACATCCCTTATAAAGATGTACATGAATCCTCCATAAAATAATAGTAATATGAATCCAACAGCACATTAAAATGATTATGCACCAAAAGCAATGGCCTTTACACCAGAAATTTGAGGGTTGTTCAACTTACAAAAACCAAGCCAGGGAATATCCGACAATAGTATGAAGGAAAAACCCATGATCACATTGGTGAGGCACAAAGAGCTTTTCAGAAAACCCAGTCCTATTTCATGATTTAAACACTCAAGAAAGTAGGGACAAAAGGAAGTTTCTTCAGTGTGATCAAGAACATTAGGCGATACTTAAGCAAGCTTCATGGCTCCTTATTGAAGATGACAGGTTTAGTCCTGAAATCAGGAACAAGGCCAGGATGCTGGCTTTCACCTCGTCATTCAATAATGTACCGGAAGCTGGATCCAGAGCAATTAGGAAAGGAATGAGAGGCATCCCTGTGAAAGGAAAAACTAAAGCTGTCTATTCACAGATGACACGATGACACGTCACATCTTCTTATAAGTATATAATAGGACTTCCACAGACAGGGCGTGCCCACTCACAGAGGTCGACTGCAGGGCTCACAGCAGGCCCTCCCCCCATCTAAGTCCACTGATTTTTTTTACAAAGGGCAGACAACATTACATTGGGTAAAGAAAGGTCTTTTCATCAAATGCTGCTAGGTAACTGGCCATCCACATGAAGAGAAATGAAACTGGACCCTAACTTCACACAACAAACAAAAATTAACTCAAAATAGACAAAGGGCTTAAATATAGAAGGTAAAAGTATAAAATCTTGAACAAAACATGGAGATATATTTTCATCACCTTGCATTAGCAATGGTTTCTTAGATATGACACCACATACAAACAACAAAATAAAAAATAGATAAATTGGACTTCCTCAAAATTAAAAACATATGCTCATCAAAAGAAGCTATCCAGAAGGTGAAAACACAGCCCATAGAATGGAAGAAAAGAGTTGCAACTTTTATCTCTGATAAGAGTCTGTTATCCAGAATAGATAAAGAACATTTACAACTTATGAACAAAAAACACAGACAACTAACATTTTAAAACGGACTTGAATAGACCCTTCTCCAGAGAACTCATGCAGATGGTCAACAGGCACACTAAGATGTTCCACATCCTCAGTCCTGATGCAAATGCAAATGAAAACCACAGAGTGATCCTCCCTCACACACACTAGCATGGCTATAATCCAGAAACTAAAACTAACAAATGTCATCAACAATGTAGACAAATTGAAACCCTTAAACATGGCTTGTGAAAATGTAAAATCCACTTCTATACATGTAGCAGGTGTTCAAACATGAATCCACTGCAGCACTGTTCACAACACCAGAGGCATAAACAAGTCAAACATCCATCTTAATCAAAAGTGAAAACAAGGTAAGGAATTGTGCACTGGTACAGCAGGATTCTGTAGATTGATGCAATTATGAACATATTTAATCTAGAAATATATTTCCTCATAGCACACAAAAAATTGTTAATGTGGCAGAAGACATATTTACTAATACACCCAAATATATTTAATTCCTCTGAAATAAAAATTAAACAGTCGATAAATCTATATTCAGTAATTAGTGTTTCATTATTTTCTCTTATTTAGAAATGTTCCAGACATTCAATGAATACCATCATTTAATTTAGATGGCAAAACTTTAAAGATTCAACTTACCAAAGGCACCTAGAAAAACTTTTCAATGTATATATACAGTACAATTATTGTTTAAAAGTTTGCCTAAAAACCTTTTATTTGTATCTATCTTATTTTCGTTAAAACTTTATGAGATTTCAATTACCCAAGCTATTTTCTTGACACATTCTGTAAAACAAATATCATAAACTTATTTTTGTTAACACGGCTAAAATAAATGTATTTTATATTAATAACTTTCAAAGACATGTCTATATAATCAAACCAAACTTAAATCAGCTTTAATATGAAATAGTTCACCAGATCGTCTGATCCTGAAAAGTATTTGGGTTAGTTTGCATTTTATTTATCAATTTATATATACATTTAATTTGTTCAAGCCAATCAAATATCACAAACTGGTAACACCATCCGGAGCTAGAAAACATCTGACCACAATCAAACACCATTTCAGACAGAGATCACAAATTAACAGAATTAGTAATAACTATAGAGAACACACAAGATGTTTTACCAAGAAAACAGCTGGTTGTCACAAGAGCTCTGTAACACAATGTAAATGTAGCAGTCTTTCCCATTCCAGGATCCATCGTCTGTCCATGGACAGTGAGGACTAAACAGTTAGACAACCAACCAGCCTCTTTACAGCTCAGGCCAGGAAGCCAGAGGCCCCTCCACACCGAGTACAGAGGAAGCAGCCCTCCCAGAGCCAAAGGGTCACCCCCAAAGACAATCAGAGAAAGCACAGACCGTCGTCACCCAGGAGGTCAGGATGGTGGGGTGGACAGGGTGTCTCCGGTCTCCCAAAAAATGTGAGGCACCTCCAGCCCCAAACGCACTAAATCGTGGTCCCCGGGAGGTGCTACTAGACTGGGATCTGTCCAGCACTAACGGGTAAGGAAGACTGGGGGGACAGATGCCCCTTATGGGCAGAGGCCCCTCAGGACACACTCCCCTGGGAGCGGGCACAGCCAGGCAGAGGCGCACTGGGAACCCCAGCTTCTCCCACTGGCCACCAGGCTCAATGGAGTAAGTGCACCTGGCCGATGGTGGGGACCAGAGAGGATTAGGTTCCCCAGTCATAAAGCCAAGCTCCCGGAACACAGAACAAGAAGGAAAGAAAAACCTCACACAGTTTTTAGACAGGGACCCACAGCAAAGTTTGTCTCCACAGACACCGGTCTGGAGAGATCCGCTTAAGTCCCCAGCGTATGGGGCCGGCTCCAACCAACCACAGGCTTACGGGAGCCTGTGCCTGTGTTCTGTCCCCGTGGTAGTTCCTTCTTAGGACAAAGGACACGCAAAATACACACACAGGAAAAAAGGAACATCTCTGGGAGGAAAGAATACAAACCCTAGAGTCTCTCGGTGCAAGAAGTTAGCTGCACAAATATTTTTCTCTGCTGATCTAAATTCAGGAAAGACAAAGGCCTCGTACCGCTTCTAACTTCTACCCAACCCCACACACAGAGACCAGGAATTGTAATACATGTGCACCTAGAATTCATATAAGCATGAAATTTCCAAAGACTGAGGAGAAACCGGATTAAATATTGTAAGGGTGACACTGTCTTCTATTTTGAGATTGAAACCTATAATGTAATTCGATTTAACGGGGTAGTTTAGCTTGGGACTTTCTGAAAGTTTTTTTCTTCACCTCTCTCTGGCTAAATTTAATGACTCTGTTTACTATACATTTATTATTCAGACCAGTTTCAATGACTCTCTTTACTCCTGGCCAAGACCACCTCACCTCCACTCACCCCTTTTTTCCTTTGTTCTTCCTCTTCTTCTGTGCCCAGGAAATCTTTCGGCTGTGCTAGGAGGTGGGGTGGGGGTTCTTTGGACAGGTGTCCTCCATTCCCCAGATTGCTGGCATTTGGAATAAACCTGCTTTTCTTTCCACCAACCTCCTCTGGCTTTCATGCAACCAGCAGCCAAACATTTAGCGTGGTAACAATATAACATTTTAGACAACGGTGGGAGTTGGCTCTTAGACTTTAGATGTAAAAATGGGAGATTTACGGTAATTCAGGAAAAGCTGAACACACGTGGCAGGTCAAGTTTTGTGAGGCTCCTGCATGGAGTCTTCCTGTCTACTGCTAAGAGGATTGTGCTCAGGGTTTTATTTGTGCTTCACAGTCTTTAAGGAGGCAGGAAAAGGGGAGCCAGGCTGGAAGAGGGAGGCTTGTGTTGTTAAAACTGCCCCTTTTGAAATTTTTATTTTATTTACCTCAGCGGGCCTAGGGCAGCTGTGGACTGTGTTTACATTTCTCATCTACTCGGCAGAGGGCCTGGGGGAGACGCTGAGACTTTCTCATTTCTATCAGACTGAAAAATCAGCTTCCATTTTTGTCAAGTTTGTGACCGGTTATCAAATCCTTTAAAACCTGTTTCAACATACCAGTTCTCAAAATCTTGTATCTCCACAAATTTTTAAATTTGCACACCTCTTGATTTGCTCTTCTGCCTTTTTCAAACCTAATGTTGATATTAACATCTATAGGACCCAAGCTGCTGAAGAAATAATTCAAAAGATTAAGAATGGTTAAATTTCCTTGTATCCGTTTATATTAAAAATGTGGTCTTTCTCTAGGTACCAATAAAACAGCTGTTTGTCATGAGAGTTCTCTAACACATTTTCCAATTTAGAAGTTTTCCCAGGGGAAAACTTCTGGCCACTGACGGTAGGATTTTAATAGCTACTCAAACCAATAAGCCTTTTCACTGCTTAACCAAGGAAGCAAAAGGCTCTCTGTCCCTATGGTATTTCCTTGTTACGACAAAACGACACAAGAGACATAGACACCAAAAAGCTGACCATCTCTGAGAGGAAAGATTCAATTCAAAAACCCCATGAGTCGCTACTCCCGAGAAGCTACCTTCACAAATATTTTTTCCTGCCAATAAACATGTAGAACAGAGGAAAAGGACATGTAGCACTTCTAAATTCTCCCAAACCCCACAGAAATAGACCAGGAAGTCTGACAGGGAAAACAGAAACACTGCTTACCTCGGCCCGCAGATATACACAAGCTCTCAGCTGCAGCAGTTTCCAGGAGCTAGCAGGGCCCCAGCCAGGCAAGCTTCCCAATACTGTGGGGACTTAAATAAAATAAAGGCTTTTGCTCTCACCTTTTAAGTTCTTCTTGCAGACTTAATAATCAAATTAACAAAATCAGATTAACAAAATAAAATCGAGTTTAATATATGCGCATGGGGAATTCACAATACGCATGAAAATTCCAAAGATAGTGAGGTAAACTTGGGTGCTTTGCAGGTATTTTAGGAAGAGTGGCACACTCATGGAAGGTAAATAGTTGTTAGGCAACCCAGAAAATAATGGGACATGGGGGAAGGGTGGTCAGCAGTCTCCACTGGATGTCTTCCTGCCTCTTAAAGGGGATTATGCTAAGGTTCCCTTCCTAAACCGGGTCTTTACATCTGAATCTCTTAGGCAGGAAAGGGGGAGGGTCAAAGGCTGTTTCTGAGTCTTTTGTTTTTTAACCAGGCTAAAATCATTATGCCCAAAGCAAAATTTTTGGTCCTCTTCATTCCCGCTTTTGAAACTGTAATGCAAGTTTCACATCCAGAAGTAAAATTGGTAGATTGCCCCATATTTCATTGATCTAATCAATCAGTCCTAAGAATAAGTTAGTTTAGTTAAATTGTGGAATCTTATTTCATGACACAGCGATGTAGATATACTCCAAAATTCCACCTGTTATTAACTATCTGAATTCTTGCTTAGGTTGGGAAGAAATTTTACCCTCAAGCTTTTGGCTGCTCTAATTATCAAATAATTACCAAGAGAAAATAAACAGATTTAATACATATATGGGAACCATGCACAAAGGAGAGAGTCAGGGTCCCACATGCAGGAGAGGTGTGGAGATAGAAAGGGAACGTGTGTACATATAGACATCCTGACCTAGGGATGAAGTGTCAATGAAAAACATCCAGCTTAAGAGAAAGCTTATAAGAGATTGAGTCAAACTGACGATAATTGCCGGGAAGCAAGGTCTCAACAGATTGAGAAAATGCTCCGGAAAACGGCCGCTTTGCAACTTATTTTATACATTAGAATCAAAGGAGGAAGGTTACATGAAATCCACTAGTTGTAGATTAAGGGGGTGGGAGAAAGCAAAGCGGGGAAACCTGTGGGATTGGATAAAAAGCAAAGTGGAGAGATACACAGTTTTTTTTTTTTATTGGGAAACAGTGTGTTTTTCCAGGACCCATCAGCTCCATGTGAAGTCGTTTTCAATCTAGTTGTGGGGTAGAGGAGGGGCACATCTCAGCGCCAGGTCAAGTCCTTGTTTTCAGACTAGTTGTGGAGGGCACGGCTCAATGCGTTCTAACCACTGAACTAACCACCTGCCGCCAGACACACACTTCTTTTACATTGATGGATACAGGATAGTT
Source organism: Rhinolophus ferrumequinum (assembly GCF_004115265.2). NCBI lineage: Eukaryota > Metazoa > Chordata > Mammalia > Chiroptera > Rhinolophidae > Rhinolophus > Rhinolophus ferrumequinum. The sequence goes on from NC_046284.1 coordinate 41,823, forward strand.
AATAGCATTTACAGCACAGAGAGATGGTTTTGGGGAAACAATATAACAATGAGGGATATTGCAGTTTCCTGCACTGGTATGGTAGGTTGTGTCCCCTGGGGGGTCCGGAAAAAGGGATTACTCTGATATTCCAAGGGTTTGTTATCTTAGATGCAAAAAGACGACAGACAGTCTCACTTAGTGTAAAGAGTGACCTTTGTCAAGGAAGCTACAGGCCAAGGACGTGATTCCGGCCATGGCTCACCATAGTTAGGAATTTTTATGCTCATGCCATCCTCTGTGGTTATTTTCAGTCTCCTGAGCTTGTCAGGTTTAACATGTCCACCCTTTTCCGTCCACAGAAGTAAGGTACCTTGGGGACTTCAAAGGGTCAATGCAGGGTGATGAGAAGAGCAGATGTTTCATGAATATCTTGAACCAAGTCAGACAAAGACGGATGTTGACAGAGACTGAAGGAGAAAAACAGGGACAGAATATACGGAGAATGTGAGGTGTGGGTGCTGAGCAGCTGCCAGCCCACGGTTGCTGACTGAGTGCGTGGCCTTTGGGTCTGGGATCTCTGGGGGTGACCATGGCTGACTCTGCACTGTGTTCCCAGGTCTTCCATATAAGCCTTTAGGCCCCCAGGACTGAAGTTCCCACACCAGGCCAGCCCTCTGGACCTGAGAGTGGCCCCATCCTTGGACTAGACACTTTATGCCAGGGTAGAGGTAAGGGACTCTACCCCAACCTACCGCACAGGTCCAGCTACTACAGCTGGGCAGGGGGACACTGTTCCAGCAAAGCTGCCCGAGGAGCCTGGTGTTCAGCTCCCCCTGCAAATGCTGCACCTGGAGTGGAGTCCCCAAGGCCCCTTCCGCCCCAGCGCCCAGGCCAGAGCCTGGGATCCCACTACAGCCTGCCTCCCCAGCTCTCCCTGGGGGCTGCAGTCTTGTCCCTGCAGGCCTCCCTGTGGTCTTCCCATACCCAGGCTTTCAGCTCTCAGACCTGGGTTCCTTTGGAGTGATCCTCCTGGGCTGCCTCTTTTACGTGCAAAATAAATCTTTGGTTTGCACCCCACTGCCCCCAGATGTGGCGACTTACAGAGGCTCTCTAAGCACACTGTTCAAAAACGGCCCTGGGGAAGTTTGAGAGCCAGGAGGGGAGGGTGGCATAAGGCAGCATAGGTAAGAGACAGGCCAGAAGGCAGTTAATTCAGGTGTGGCAAGCCCTGTGCCGGGTTTCGCCTCCAGGACTCCACATTCCAGTGGGCAGCTTCCAGGGCACAGATGACTGCACCTGGGTCTGACACCTTGGCTCAGAAGCCTTTGGAAAAAAGAGCTTATCCTGACCTCCACTTAGGTGTTATTCCCAAGATGCACACAAGATGGCAGCAGAGAATAGCTTTTCCTGGTGACCTGCACATACTGTTATTCCAAAGATGAACACGAGATGGCAGCAGAGAGCGTCTCCCTGCCCACCCGCTTTAAAATGAGATTCCAGACCCTGGGGCTGAGCTCGCTGAGAGATAAACCCAGTTCCAGGCCCTTCACACACCTCATCTCACCCACTGTCCCCATTTTCCAGATAAGGCAGAGACGATTACTATCCACATTTCACAGGTATTTAAAGGGGAGACTGATTCTAACACAGTGCTGAGTCCAGAACCGAGGCTGAAATGGGCCCACATGGGCCAGTAGACCTTGCACACATGGGGTCCTGGACACAGAGTGATCCAAATAGTCCTTACAGCATTGGGTGGAATCTTGGTCATTCTATTCAGGAAAATCTGCAGATAACCTCACGTTCCACCTTGCCTTGCACTCACCCAGGCTGGTTTTGGGGTGGGACCAGGGCCGGCAGATGGGGACAGGGACGGGTGGGAAGGGAGGTGGTGGCCTGGCCCTTCCCAGGAGGACAAGAAGCACCAGATCCCTGTGACGAGGACTCCCCCACAGCTATGCGAGGCCTGTGCTCGGGCCTTTTTAAATCTCTTCTTCCTCAGCCCTGAGCATGGCTCTGCTCTGCCCACGCCCCCGTCCTCTGAGGTCACAACCGACAGGAGCTTCCTGGCTGCTCAGACTGGAGTCTGGGGTGACACTTTCCTTATGGAGGGGTGCCTGAGCCTCATACAGGCGCAGACCTGGCTTCTGTCTCCTCCAAGTACTAGTGTGACTCCAGACAAAGACATGGAAAGTCAGGCTCCTCACCTGTCAGGTGGGGATAACCGCTCCCTGTCGGGGTGGCTGTGAGATCAGTGAGGTGATGGAGGTCAGCTCCTGCCCCACACGTGATGGGCCCTCACTCCCCCTCTCTCTTCCCTTCCCAGTCCTTTCTCTACCTCAATGGGCTGGAAGGATCAAGCGTTTAGCAAATAGTCTCCTTGTGGCAGATGAGCTCTCCTTTTGGTGTCCACACAGCCACAGTCCTCTGAGTGCTGACTCTGGTACCTGTGCCAGTTTCATCCTCAGGGCAGCGCTCAGCACAGCCCCTCCCTGGTCTTCTCACCCCCACTCATCTCCAAATTCAGGGCCCTTGTCTCAGCTCAGGCCAGAGCGCCTCTCACCGCTCTTCTCACTGGTCTCCCTGCTACTGGTCTCGTCCTTCTCTCGTCCAGTGCAACCTCCACACTGTGACCAGCCAGATCTTTCTAACTAAGTTAGGGATCTAATCCTGTCACTTCCTGTGCCTACAACTACCAACAGCTTCCTTCTAGGGTCAGGAATAAAGTCTCTGTTATCAGCAGTGTCAGCACAGTGATGAGACTTTTATCAGGCTTAATCTCAGGCAGCAGCTCCTCCGCACCACAGAGCCGATGTGCTGGAGCTGGACAAGAACAAGGACGACCTGGAGGTGTTCTCAAAGTGCCCCCATCCCTAGCAACTTCTTTTCAGGTGCAGCCAGCCTGGAACTCTGGGAGAGAGAGAACCAGAGTCTAGAGAAATGGTTCTTGATTTAGTATTGTTGGTTGTGGATTTGAGACTGCATGCACCCTGCTTATTAAGTGTTGTACAAGTACATGTGTTGGACACTTAGAAACAGGTAAGAAGCACTTCTCTAGAACCACATAGATTAAGTCCCCAGCATTGAGGCACCCCAACCATCACATCTTCTCGGCTAAGGCCTCATATGTAAGTGAGGAGAGACAAGCCACTTCTGCTGTCCTGCCTGACTTTTTGACACAATAAACCAGTGAGCATAATAAAATATAAAAACAATAAAATTATTTTATATCACTAAAAAAAGAACATACGATTATGAGAGCAACTATGGTGTACCAATGTGGGGTAGTGAGAATTGTCCACACTGCATGCAAGCAAAAAATGTTTTAGTATCTGTAGAAAATTTAAAAACAATAAGAAAAAAAATGAAAACATGGCATGCTTTAATTATCACCACACTCTGGCAATTTTTAACAATGTCAATGATAAAATATGCCTCTCCAGAAAAAATGTTTTCTTGTTCTAAGGTCTAAACAATTGAAGTTACTCTTAAATTTTATTAATATACATATTCATTAATAAGTATTGCATTGGACATAGGAATAAACTTAGAGAACTCCCAGGTATACCAACAACACCTGATACACACAGACTCAGCTGCAGGAGTTCCTTTGGAAAGTAAGTTCAAAATGGTTTAGAATTATTGAAGTTTGCTTTGGGTGCAGTTCCTAAATCACCTGGCATAGCGTATCCTAGTTTAAACCATAGTTCAAAATAAATAATGACAGTGGAGTGGGTGTTTGTACTTTTGGAGCAGAGCTCAGCAGGCCTTTTTAGTTTCCTATTGGTCCTGTAACAAATTACCACAAACTTAGTGGCTTAAAATTTTAAAATGGCTCCAGTTTTCCCTTCTGTAAATGCAAAAAAAAAAGAAAAAAAAAATTCCTTTTCCTGCCTCCAAAAGAGGTCACAGAGATAAATAACTGGAAAGGTACCACATTCTGAAAAAATCATACATTTTAACATACTATGTCAACACTGGCTTGCTATCATCTCCCAAATAATGCAGAGCAAGGGCTCAAATCTCAAACTTCCTGGCCTCTAACTACAATGCTGCTATCCTCTAATAGGATCCTTCCTCCCGCTTTCCAATAATATGTTTCTTACTTCATTTTGAGCCCTCACCAGAAGCACCCTTAAACTCTGTATTTCTACTGACACTCTCTTCAAAGCAATTTAAGATTTCTTTATCATCCTTCTCAAAATTCTTCCAGCCTCCACACACAAGGCACTCCCACATTTTAGGTACTTGTTACAGCAGAACTCTAAGTCTGTAGTAGTTTTCTACTGCTGTGTAACAAATTACCACAAATTAGTGGCTTAAGACAACACCCATTATTATCTCACAGTCCTGTGGGTCAGGAGTCCAGATACAGTTTCATTGGGTCCCCTGCTCAGTGTCCTGATTAGGCCAGACACACTCAGGATAATCTCCCTTTGGATTAAGTCAAAAACGAATGGTTAATAACTTAAACACAAAAATAAAATCCCCCCATGTTCACAAATCTTACCCATACCAACAGGAGGAAAGCATAGAGAGTGTATACCAGAAGTGGACATCTTGGCAGCCATCTTAAGAATTCTGTCCACTATTTCCACTTAAAGCTCCAGCGTTCCATGTTCTCATTCCCCTCCCTTTCCCCAGTTTTCAGTCCTTGGACAGATGCCTCTTGTTTTAAAGCAGTCTGAATTTAAACAGTATGTTTCTTATTCTCTGTAAAATCAATCAGAGAGAAGTAATTAAGTCAGTTTTCTTCCTGGTAGGCAATCTAGAAAAGGCCAGCAGAGGCACAAGTGTATGCAGCCAGTAATCTTTATTCTTCCTCAGTTCCTCAGGCAATGTATGTAGATACATGTTTGTGGATATTTAACACTATATGAAAACTAGAGAAAGTTAATACAGTAAAGGAAGCTCTTAATTTTAAAATGTCTGCCTACTATGAAGTATTTAACACTCTCGTCTTTAAAAACATATTTTTATAAAATGAAAACTGTAACAAACGTTTTAAATATTTTTAAGAATTGGCCAGAGAATTCATGGAGAAAGCGACTTGCTTTGCGCAGAATAGTTGCTGTTAGCTGTGTGCATCTCTAGTTCTGCTCTTACCTCAGGACTACTCATCAATTAAGTTTAATTTTTATTTTTCTCCTATGTCCACTGGGGAAAAAGCCTCATTTCCTCCCTCCTCTGCTCTGGTAAATCCTTGCATGATCATGCTGTGGTTAGACTCTTAAGAGTATTTACTGTATGCACTACAAACATTGTGGCTTCCTCTAACAAGTTTTAGTGATCAAGGTCAGTTTATATATGAGGACACATACAAACCTTTATACACATCTCAACATAACTGAAACATGCCCTCTTTAAAGTCATGAGGTGACAAGGAAACTCCCATTCATATAAAATCAACTGGTGTATTTTTGGAGTCTGACAAAATATCATTTAAAAACATCTTCGTTTTATGTTAACGTATAAATGCACGCTATGGTCCATAGCATTATAAACGGGAAGCCAGTCTACCAGGCTTTCTCTTTAATTAGTAATTTCTGCTAGCTTTCAGGTAACGACTTGGCTACCAGAAGAAAAGCACGTGTTGAGGCAGCTCCAGTCTCCTGCTCCTCTAATGTCAACTGGGCTGCATACACCAGTCTGCCAGGTTTAGGCTGCTGCTGTTATCTCCAGAGTATTTATCAAACGTTTTCCCAGATTTAATGAAGAAAATCAGAAAGCTACAGTTACTCAAATGGCAAGAGTCAATTCTTATGTTAGGACTTCTAATACCAAACCATGTACAACTTAATAGGTTTGAGGGACCTTCACTACAGAAAACACTGAGAAGCATTAAGAAATAGGCACAAATCATTTTAAATACCTTTTCAAAATTAATCACAGATATAGACAGTTGTAAGAACTAAAATAAATTTATTTACAAAATTTCTTACTTGTCCAGTGGACAGAGACAACAAAAAATATACCAAGAAACAATCAACTATGAGCCCACTAATAGTATTTAAGCCACTTCATACAAGAGAAGCAGCAGAGCAGCTCCTGACTACTAGGCTACAGAGATGTCCCTGTGCATGTCCTTCGGTGGCACAGGATATACATTGAACCACAAGGGTCCGTGCAAGTAGCATCATGGTACCTGTAGGCTTTGCTGAGTCAGTGTCCAGAGTGCTGTTCCCCGTCTACCTTACACAGCTGTTTCACCACGTTTGTTGACTTCTTTGTGGGCTGTTTCGTCTTTTCCTCCTCCGTTGTCAGTTTTCTCTTTTTCTCCACTGTCGGCTCCTTTCTCTTTGTTCTGAACACTGGTGTAAACTACTTTGTTATGGCCTTCCCGGTTCCGAGCAATTTCAATGGCAAAAAATTGTATCCTGGGGGCTGAAAGGTGAATAAAATTGATTATTGTCCTAATCACAGTGTCTTCTCTAAACCTACTGGAAATCTATTCACAAAGCTGAACTAACATGCAAAGTACTCAAGTATACTCGTAAGTTTCAGAGATGTGAAATTCTAATCCTATAATAAATGAGGGTGAAAATACTTAACCCCAAACTAGTTACCCCCATGTCACTAGTGACCCCATGCCACTGATGCATCAGTAAAACCAGGTCCCTCATTCACCTTATACAGAAACAATTCCATAGGCAAGAAACTCACCAAAGATCGTGTTTTCCTCAGTGTAGCCCTGAGAACAATCCAGTCGCAGCAAAGTACCATAGTTGAAGTCTTCTACAACCCCGTCAAACTTCAAACAGAATGGCCTCCATTTCTACAGGCAAAAAAGATGCCTTAACTGAGTAATACAGGACATTGCTAGAGTCAGGCCAGGAAGGGGGCTTCCATCTCTCCAGTAAGGACGGTAAGCATAGTGAAAGAGGCTAGGTTTAACGTGATCACCAGTTTCACCGGCAGTGAGTTACTGTGCTAGCTACTGTGCCTATAGATTGGTATTTCTCAACAAGAACAATATTGTGACCTCAGAAAATACTTGAATCCTATAGATTCAATCCTATAGTGACTATAGAATTAAAATTTGCTTTCTTAAATGGAATCTTTGTTTTGTTTTTACTTATTGGCTAGCTCAGCCACAAATGGTGATTCATCCCCACGGAAGCACAAATGAGACAGAGAAGGCAGGAATTTGGCCCAAAGTCACCAAGTTACATTTTAAGAAAGAAATGCATTCAGTAGAGGCAGTTTTACAAATATCAGTGACTTCCTGCTAAGATTAAAAGCTTACATTCTCAATAAGCCAAGTACCTAGTCCCAGGGAAACTTTTCCCTGACTAGAAGTTTTAGTACTCTGTAAAAGTACAAGATAATCAAGTAAGCAATGCAAAACCCATGTTTTTCAATTATCTATGGCATGGCCTGTGGTAATATCGACTTGAATCCAGAGAATGCAAACACCTCCCTGTACCCTACTTGCCGATCTTCCATCCATGCATTCTGGTTAAACTACTCATGTAAGTAAATTTATTCCTCCTTTCCTGAAAGGGCACAGTGGTTAGCAATCAAAAGTCCAAGTCAAAAAGGAGGAAAAAACAGATTCAATGAACGTAAAAAGTCCATAAACCAGAAAAACATTCATTGCATAACTTACGTATTGGTTGATAACTACACAAAAGCCCTGATTCTTTAAGTATTTTCCTTAGAACAACCCCCCCTCCCATTTAAATGTATAAAAACGTATTCACAATCAATAACTTCTAGTCAGATGATAGGCAATATTTAAGAGAGAGAATTCATACCTCTTTAGCTGATACTGATTTGAGCTCGTCTGGGTCCAATACATCTATCCTGAGTTTCTCAAAAGTTTTCCGAAATTCAGAATAGATTTGGTCATCCACTTTGGTGAGTTTCAGGAACTGGGGGTCAACTGATGAAATTAGCTGCCAGACAATAAGACAATACACATACACTAGTCTCTAATTTATACTTCTATTCCCCCATCCCCAGAAAACCCTTATGGTTCTCAAAGCATAAGAGTTCATTAGGAAGTACAGAAAGACAGCCTAGGTTCTGGATGAAATCATGACATAGTTTTAAAAGGCCATACATACAGTCCCTTCCACCAATTCAAACACTTTGGGCCCTAGTACTGCCTGGCTCTTGCCCTCTGTGAACTGTCCATTCAGCTGAGAAACATTTCTTAAGTTCCTACTATGGGCCAGGCGCCCTTTTGTCAGCAACAGAACTCTGGGCAAAGAAGTACAAGTCCTCATTATCAAAACAAAATTCACTTCCACCCCCATTCTCTGCGGGTAAGATCTTACAGTAACAAAAATTATCTCCAAAACACAACTGTTTAACTTGCTGAGAACAGTGATTCGCAGAGAACCATACAATACAATTACATGTTTAATTCTGCTTAATAACAAAGACAGACAACGCACCTTGTAGTAGACCTCGGCATGCTGCATTGCTCGCATGGCCCAAGCCATCTCAATATCAGGCTGCAAAGGAGTAAAGAATGCTGGGTCAGAAATTCCCCCGTCCTGTGCTACAGAACAAATTAACGAAGTCTGTTGATGCTCAAGAGGGCTATAAAACTTAGTGTTACTGTCAAAGGATAAAACTGGACTAATGGCTTTGAACAATAAAATAATTTTTCTGACCTTACAACAAAAGAAGGTACCTACACAGTCTAATAAACAGAATGAACCATTGGCTATCTTCTCCCAGAAGTCAGTGAAAGTGTGAGAGACTAAACAAAACTGTAGATAAACATCCTTCTCAAGACTGAGTTAAATCATTGTAAAACTGAAATAACAAACTCACATACACAACTGAATTATTGAAAACAAAGTAAGATAATGGAAATGAAACTAATATTTACTTTTAAGAGTGTAGCATGTCATAATCATTATTCGTATTTATCTGATAGCCAGTTCCCCACCCTGTAACACTTAGAGTCAGTATCTTGAAGCAGGCTAATTTATAAATAAGAGTTACCAAGCACCCACCACCTATTCCATTAAAATCTCCCACTTCAACTAGAGGGATCTATTTGACTGACCTTCGAAGAAGCCATTTGCATTTTTACCTTCATACCCTTTGCTTGACTGTCAATTAATGTCCTTTGTCCACTTACACTTTGAGGATCCAGTTAGATCCACTATCTACTGTTTGGGTTCTTAGGGATTTCTTCGTCAGCTAAACTGCCTTGTACTGTATGCCCTGATCCACTCATCTAGCACACATCACATTTTTGAGTGTTACTACTATTCCCATGCCCCTCTGTCTTGTATCTCAAAACATATCACGTGCTTTCCCTTAAGAATCTAAACCAAACACACTGTAAGCCAGTGCAACTTTACTGCATTATGGAATCACTGGGGGAACCTTTAAAAATACGGATTTCTGACTGTCAACACCCCCCCCCCCGATATTGTGATTTAATTGATATGTATTGAGCCCTGGATATCGGGATGTTTAGATGCCTTACAGGAGATTCTAAGGTGCAAAGTTTGGGAACTACTCCCTCTGGCATTAGTCCCGTGTTTGTGAACCAAAAAGATGAGAACTGAAAGGTGCGGTTTCAGGCGGACAGGGACAGAGGCTACAGAAGATATCAGGGCAGGAGGTTACAATTTCGCGGCAGGCCCTGCAGACATTCCCGATTAGCTGTGTGAATGGAAACGGTGGGTTAGTCACACTCACATCGTTGCCATAGGACTCGGCTGGGAGAGAAAGAGCATGTGCCACTGACACCACTTCCCCGGAAACCTGGGAAAGAAAAAACAGGAGAGGAAGGGAGAGTTCAAGGCTAGACCTGCTCGACTCCCCCATTCACCCGACCCCAGAGCAGCGTCTCACCGGCTCATCGGTTCCACTAGTCGCCTCCATGTTGCAGCTAACAAAGCGCGGCCCCACTTCCCGGAAGTGACTTTACGTCAGCTCCTTCCGTCGTTGGTTGGAAAGGGAGGTCCTGGCAAGAGCGGCTCTCGTCCTCCTGCGCCTGCGCGCACCCGCCCTTCCCGGGAGGCTGTAGTCCCCGGCCCCGCCTCACCCGCCCTGCGCCGACTCCGGCTGCTGGAGGGGTCTGAGGTGGTTAAATGCTCAGTAATATCAGTGGCGATGATGGGAAAAACCTGAGTTTTTCGTGTCCTCGCTGCACTGAGTGCCCTGCAGAGAATCGAATTCACACTCCATTTACATATGCGGGCACATACACACTCGTACACAGCTGTTGCTATGCCTTTGGGGGACGGGGCTTCAGGAGACCACGCTATGGGCTCTCAGTTGCAAAACGACTTCTTTGGCACCCCCACTAGCTGCTTCGTGGGCTCCCTACTCAAGCTACTGTCGTTTTCCTTTTTCTACCGTCTTGCTCAGGTCCCGCTGGAGTACTCAGGACCTTCTTCCTGGCTCAGAGAAATTGTGGCCGCTTGATGGCAGCATGGCTCCACAAATGTACGCAACTCCACTCCTCGTTCCCGCCCTTGTGTTTTGAAAAAAGTTCTCCTCAGAATCCAAACACAAATTACTTCTCAGCTGAGGCCCGTCTGTTTTAGGAGGCCCTGTAGCTCTCATTTCTTTCGTTAAATGTCTTTGATTTCTAGCCTGCTTGTAAACTTTCTCGCATATGACTTTGTGTTTTTTTGGCCATTCTGCCAAGTCTCCTGTATGGCTTATTGTAACTTTCTTGTTTTGTTCATTAAATTAATCTCAGGATGCTGAGTGTATAAAATGTTGAGAACTTAGAAAATAAAATTAAGACGGTAACTACCACCCCAACTCCACTGCCCAGTAATAACCACTAATATACTTCTGTATTGCCTGTATAACTGTTAGCATTTTTATGTAGTATTTTTCCTATTCATTAAAAGCTGTTCACAAACAACATTTGAAAGAGTTTAATCCTATTCTGTATCAAGATCATACTGTGTAGACTATGTGGACCAAAAAGGGATTCTATGGAAATTAACCTCATGGGGGATCTGATTATAAATTCCTAACTGGGCAGGTCATGGTGGACAGTCACACCTCAAGACTGTAACTTCTTTACATATCTTGGCATTCAGCAAGCCCTGTCCATTGTTTCTGTGCATCTACATTAAAACAACTTTCAAATATGCCATAACCACCCTCAAGAGAGCACATAATCTTAACAATCCCCACCTTGCATTCTCCTACCTTCACTTAATCTTCCTTAAATTTCTTCCTTAATTTCAAATTCATAAAATAAGCTACAAAACTTATTCTCCAGAGCATTTGAAATCTTGCTCCCAGGCACATGTCATAAGTTAGGTTCAAACAAACTCTTACAAAAGTTCTCTACAGGTTTGCACATTTCTTACATCAACAGGATTTATTATACTATTGACAAGATTGAGTATTTGAATTTATTCTTGGAATTATTCTAGCCAAGGTCTCTAGCTGATTTTTTAAAAAATATTTTTATTAATTGAGGTATAGTTGACATATATTACATTAATTTCAGGTGTACAACATCATGATTCGATATTTGTGTACATTGCAAAATGATCACCACAATAAATCTAGTTAACGTTGTGGGGGAGGAATATACTTTCCTCTACCCTCCAGGTTCTTCTGGCTGGCCTAATAATTAAATAGGCATGAGATCGATTAGCAAGAGAAAATAACCCCATTTAATGCACACATTAAGTATGGGAACCCCACACACACGAGAAAGTCTGAATCCCCACAGGCAGGAGAGGTAGCGAGATAGAAAGGGAACTGGGCAGAGAAGACATCTCGAGTTAGGGACAGAGTAAGGTGCCCTGGGGACTTCAAAGAGCCATTGCAGAGTGATAAGAGCAGAGCAGATGGTTAGTGACTATCAGGTTGCCCTGCCCTATAGGTGGGTCAAACACAGATGGTGGCTGATCGCTTATTATGGCTCAGGCCCCTAATTCATGTTATTCTGGATAGTTAAAGAGAGGGCCAGGAGTTTATCCTCAACCTGAGGATAAAATTGCCCGTAGCTCAAAACAATCCACATACAGAGGCAGGTCTTGGGGTGACTTGTTCTGAACCCCCACAGTTCCCTCCTCTGAAAGTTCCCTGCAATTTTCACACTCCAGAAGCTGGGCTGATAGACTTTTTATCATTAAACCATTCTCAGCCTTGACAGGAGGTTAGTTCAGTTAAAGTTGTGTCTCACTTCAGAAGGTGGTGATGCTCCCAAAGTTAAGCCTGATGCAAATGAACAGGCATTTAATAGCAGGCATATCTCTATGGAAACAAAGAAAAACAAAGGTTAATGACCGGAGCAGACTATAATCCCAGTTTCTGAATTCTGAAGGAAGGCAGTAGAGAAGATTCCTAGATGTATGTCTTGAAGCATCTTCAGATGGAGTGGAGGCAGACAGTGGGAGTCTGACAGATTCTCCTGGTGTGTGGTTGGAATGTCTGTGGTGAGATTGTCCATAGACGAGCTGCTGCGGTGATTTCTCTGAGGTCAACATCAAGTTGTCCCACGTTCGCTTGCATGGCCTTGGAAAAGGACAGTTTTAGTTCTCAGTGATTCCAAGTCAAAGGATGGGAAAACAAAAATTTTAGTTTGGAGGGTTGCAGACATATATTTAAGAAAAGTATAAAAATTCAGATTAAAACTCAAAGACAATAAAAAGCACTAGAATCTAATATCCACAAAGGTATATTACACTTTCTAGTGAAACGATTTTTCTCTCTAAAATCACCCTCTTTTTTCTCAAAGATAGCCAAATTAGGAATCATTTATTTGCAAAATAAGTCTAGTTTCAACAAACTTGGCCTGTATATGTCAAGCAACAATATTAAATAACCAGATAAGCACTGTAGGGACAGAGTCCCAGAGAGCAGTTTCCAAGCTCTCGGCCTCATGTGGAGGTGTGCTGGCTTGCTTATTAGATGGCCATCAGCTATAACCAGTTGGCCATTAGCCACTATTGTTTTCTATATAACTGCCGTGGCTACGCTAGCAAGTGCGATTAGCAAGCACGGATTGCTGATGGTTCAGATCCTACTTCCTGTGTCTCACCCCGCAGCCAGTGAGACTGGGGTGCAGGAAGACCCCTCATTGGGGTACTGGCAGACGTTTGCTTCTTGTGTCTCGACCAGCCGCCATCGAGAATATAGTGGTATGAACCCCCTATCTATGGCGCCGTTAGTGTTTCTTTTTGGCCTCACCATATCCTGCATTCACGTGCTGGGAGTAGGAGCTGAGACCTGGCATTACAGGCACTTTTAAATCTTTTCTGGAATCGTCAGATTGAACTTGAAAGACCTCTCAAGGCCACAAAAGACAAGGCAAGGACTTGCCATCTGGTGTTGCCTGCAATACCTATAGATTTGGGTGAGTTCCTGTCATGCAGGGACTCTGGTCCAACTCCCCACACAAGAACACAGGATATGGTGAGGCCAAAAGTAACACCCATGGAGCCATAGTTAGGGGAGTCATACCACTATATTTTCACTGGCGGCTGGGTTGGAGACACAGGAAGCAGGAGCCGCAATCTGCCGTCTGCTTCTCTGCCAACCAACCAACCAACCATCGTAGCCAGGGCAGTTATATCAGTGGCTAATGGCTAACAGCTGATGGCCAACTAGTCATAGTTGATGGCCATCTAATAACTGAGCCAGCACCCCTCCACGTAAGGCCGAGAGCCTGGAAACTGCTCTCCTGGCTTTGTCCCCACAGTGCCTCTTTTCTTGAGGTCCCCAAAATATAGTGAGTTTCCTGTACCTGTCAAGAAGTGACATTCTGTACTCAGATGGTAAGGCTGCTGGGAATCATGTAAGCAGGTACCAAGGCACTATTTCCAAGGGTTTCTATCAGCTTCCAGAAGTCAACATTAATTCCTTAAAGCGTATCTGAGTCTATGCATTTCTCTCTCAAACATGACATCCCAACCGGAGTCTTGATAATAAAACCAGTTTCTAATTATGTCCTGTTATAAAGAGAACAGATTCTTATTGAACTTAGGTAAATAAACATATGGCCATGAAAATAATAACAGTCAGTCTTTGAGAGTTTCCAAGTTTTGGAGGGATCAGATAGGGAGAAGAAAATAAATGTTTCAATCCTGCTTACAAAGGTATAATTTACCAAATTGCTAAGTCATAGATAGGTAGCTTAAGAGAAACAAGTGTTCTTTTATCTGAAAAACAAAAGATTTTAAAAATCAGCAATCACAAACAAAAAGTCATAGAAATTATAACCATTTTCATCATTTTATTCAGTCCTGTACAATTAGCCTTGTTCTGCTTGAATCCAGTTTTTCCATTAGTTCTCTCTACCTTGCCTGATAGTGGAGGGTGATTTGAGGGTGATAGGGCCAGTGATAATTCCAAGAAGTTTTTTTTGTGTGTGTGTGGGGGAAGGTATTTTTATAAGAGTTTATTTGAGCCAAAGCTGATGACATATGCCAGGGAGCAAGATCTCAAGTGCTCCCTAATTCCAAGAAGTTTGCAAGGCTGTCCATCAAGGCTCCTATGACTTGCTCAGTGAAGGGGGTGCCTGGATCGCTAGAAATTGTGGAAGGTGTACCCCAAGTGGGAAGCATTTTCTAACACTTTCTTTGCCACTTGTGAAAGCATCAGTCTTGTAGCTAGAGAAAGCTTTAACCCATCCAGAAAACAGACACACAAAAACAAGAACACATTTATAACCCAAACTATGTGGCAGTTGAATGAAGTCCAGCTTAAATGAACTATGGTGGATGAAGGAATGCAAAAACTGAAAAAATGCCTGGGAGACTGGAAGAACCAAGTGGCTGTCTTGGGTTCCCATAACCCCGACTATTCATGTAATTTATCAGCCATCTTAATTTCTCTGATTCAGCAGCAGACTTGCCATGTTACAGGGACATCAGAATGGCAAAAGTCTGGCCATGAGGGGTCATTTTTGCAAAACCAGAATGGACCTCATCCTCATGTACCACAATGTGATACTCAGGTTCAGTCCTTTCAGTGTCTGCCTCAGTTTTAATGACAGACATCTTAGATCAGGATATCTGAGATTTCCAGCAATTTCACATACATTTCGGGAACACTTATACACTTATACAAATACAACCTAAAGAAGGCTCAATGTTATTTCTTTTTTGACAATACTTCCCATGTAATTTCAACACACCAAAATAAGCCTAATTAGTTCAATATTTCTGTTATGTAAGGAGAGAAAACAAATTTTTTTTTAAGATTTTTTTATTGGGGAAGGGGAACAGGACTTTATTGGGGAACAGTGTGTACTTCCAGGAGTTTTTTCCAAGTAGAGTTGTTGTCCTGTCAGTCTTACTTGTGGAGGGCGCAGCTCAGCTCCAGGTCCAGTTGCCGTTGCTAGTTGCAGGGGGCGCAGCCCGCAACCTTGTGGTTGAGAGGACACGTTCCAACCAACTGAGCCATCCGGGAGCTCAGCGGCAACTCAGCTCAAGGTGCTGTGTTCAATCTTAGTTGCAGGGGGCGCTGCCCACCATCCCTTGAGGGACTCGAGGAATTGAACTGGCAACCTTGTGGTTGAGAGCCCACTGGCCCATGAGGGAATCGAACCGGCAGCCTTTGGAGTTAGGAGCATGGAGCTCTAACCGCCTGAGCCACCGGGCCAGCCCCAGAAAACAAATCTTTTGAGGTATTCCAGGGGCCCTTCTGGAATACGTCACAATTCCCATGGCCATGACTATAATTTAAATTTTTGAAAATTTGTTAATATGTACCAAAAGGTTTGGACATTTTACTAAATAGTATCATAAGTCATCATGAAGCTTAATTATGCATTTAACCCAAGTGACAATAAAAGATTTCAAAGACAAATACAGAAGTTCACATAATTGTTAGCAACACATAGTTCTTACTATTGAGGAAATTCAATTTTCTTAAGTAATTAGGGATCTGATTAAGACAATATAAAACACAGAAAATTCTTTTGAGGAAACAGAATGTTAATTCTTTATTGTTGTTTTTTTTAAAAAAAGAATCTTTGCTTTCTAGACAGAAAACTTTTCACAGTGTTAGTAGCAGACCAATACTCCTTTTTAGCAGAGAGAGAAAACCTAATCTAATTCTACATCATCTTACTTTTTCCCCCATTAATTTTATTGGGGAATATTGGGGAACAGTGTGTTTCTCCAGGGCCCATCGGCTCCAAGTCATTGTCCTTCAGTCTAGTTGTGGAGGGCGCAGCTCAGCTCTAAGTGCAGTCACCATTCTCAATCTCAATCTTTAGTTGCAGGGGGCACAGCCCACCATCCCATGTGGGAATTGAACCGGCAACCTTGTTGTTCAGAACTCGAGCTCTAACCAACTGAGTCATCAGGCCACCCCTACATCACCTTCCTTTTGATATTTAAATTCATTCACTTCATTAAATTTATTTCAGTCTTATTCAGCTTGACCACACATAACATTTCTGAAGATTCCTTTTTCATGGACCTCTTATAACTTTCCTTTTTACATTCAGATTTCTGTCCTGTTTTCACTCTTTCCCTTTCTGAAACAACTCTCAGTAATTTCACAAATTTTTTCTCCTGCCAACCTAAATCTTCCTTCTCACATCAGATTCCCTCTTATTTTAACTTGTGAGCAGAGCTTCTGGCTGCATCACCATAGCAACCAGAAGCTTGGGCCAGTTAAGGCATGACTGACTCATTGGACACAAGCTGATTATAGAGCCCAGAACATTGAATGGAAGAGAGGGTCTGACAGGAAGGAAAACAAGGCAGATCTTAGCTGGAGAGAAGTGAGCAGCTGAGTAGCTAAGTCCTGAAAAACCATTCCCCACCTCAAATCCACGGGAGCCAGAAAAATAATTCTTTGTAACTCCCTACCAACATGTGGCAAACACACAGATCTGGCTCTGGAATTTTAAAATAACATTCAGAGTAATGGACAGAGTAAATTACTGAGTCTTCCAAATACTCAGTGGAAGTTCCTCTAATGAAAAAAGCCTCTTCTTTCCTGTTTGAGGCTTTCTGTTTTCCATCAAAGACTGTTATCAATTAATGTGATTAGCGTATTCCAATTATAATTATTTTCCTCCCCCAACGAGGGTGGCCATCCCACTTTCTAGCTCCCTTTTATTTTATTTAGTAAGGAAAGCTCCTGGTAGAATTGCCATAGCAACCAAGCCACCAGACCCATTACGCCACTGAGGATCTGGACTCTGACACTGAAAACTGATTATGGGTCTTGAAAATTGAAGGCAGAGCAAGGCTGCTGGAATGAAAACAAAGAGGCTCTTAGCTAGAGAGAAAAGGCAGCTAGCTGAGGTCCTCAGGGCTTCAGCCAATGCTCCACCTCTAACTTTATCTTTCCCCACTATATTCTTTAGGGAAGAAGAAAGAGGCAGGAGTCAGAGGGAACTGACCCTATTAAGGATGAAAGTCTGGGTTTGGACATAAGAGCTTATGCCTCTAGTCTAACCCCTGCCATGTCCCCAAACCCACACATGTATCATGCCCTCCCTATTGGGTATCCTTACTTCCTAATAAGTTACCTGGCACATAGTAGGTACTCGTAGTTCTTTCCACCCTGCAATCCCACTACAGAGAGCACAATTACTCCAGTAGATTTTTCTGGGAAATGGAACTAATGAAAACCTTATGTCATCTGCCGTAAGGCTCCTTGTTCACAGACTGGCTCCTTTGCTTTCTGGTGATGGGTGGTGGTACAGCTTGGTTGGGGGTGGGGGTGGGATGACGATGACATTAGGCTGTTAATTACCAAAGGCCCTAAGGGTATTAGGTGATTCTCACCTACAAGAAATGCTTCCTGCCTCTCAGTATTCTCCTCTGCCTTCACAGGCTCCCACTCATTTTCACTGAGACAGCAGATCTCCTGTCTGCATCTCTGTAGCAACCAGAAGCCAGACAGAGTAGGAGGGTAAGGCAGTTATTTGATACCAAAGCTTAGGGTAGTGTCTGTTTGAGAGGGTTTGACTTTTGGCAGGAAAATCCATTATCTGTAAGTGGGAGAGAAGTAGAGGTCACTAGACTCCTCAGTGGTCTGACACTCCCACCTCATCCTCCATCTCTGTGCCTCCAGGCTTTATTCCCTGAGGGGGCCAAGGTCTGTGTTTGAACCAGAATATGTGTCCTCTGCCCTGTTCCCTGGCAAAGGCATCAGGCAACAGATACCCCCCAAACAAACACACATGAGTAAACCTCTATTCCACGGATATATTCCCATAACTGTACCTCCTGTGCCTAAAACTGTCATAAATATGGAAGGGGTCATTGATGCAAACTCATACATTTCCCTAGTCTACTCACTTCATCTTACACATTGCACTTCACATCTTCTCTCCTCAACCTCCATCTTCTACTCTAACAGCCACAGCTTGGGTTGCTGACACTGACAACATGAAGGAAAAACATTAGAAAACTTCCCACCTACCTGCATATGAGACTATATACTCTACCTCCCTCTTGTCACTATGGATGAACTATCCACACTGCTATCAGAACTCAGCTCTTCAGCTTGGCACTAGCTTCAACATTTTTGATGAGTAAAAGTGGCCTGAGCAATGCTACCTACCTTTTACCACATCACCAATTTACTCTTCTTTCCTGGATGATTCCCATCAGTACACAAACACTGTGCAAAGTTCCTCATCTTAAAAATAAAACAAGGAGGAGAGAAACAAACAAAAAACCCTACCTTAACTGTAAAATCCCCTTCATCCACTGTATCATCATCTATTTGCCCTTTATGGAAAAGCTCCTCAAAAATTATTGTCTATTCTTGATACCTCCACCTCCTGTATTCCCATTTTTCTTGAACCCACCCCAGTCAAGAGAAATAGCTCTTCTCAAGGTCCTCAAAGACCTGCACATTGCTAAATCTACTGGTTATTTCTCAGTGCTCGTGTGGTTTGACATTGTTGATCATTTTCTCTTCCCTGCAATACTTTCTTCACTTGGTTTACAGGATATTTCTAACTCTTGCTTCTCCTTCTGCCTCAGGATTTGCTACTTTTCAGTGTACTGGCTAGTTATTCTGTAACCCCCTGACCTCTCTGTATTAGAGTTTTAAACTCTCAGATTCCTCCTCTTCCCTACTTATGTTTATTTTCTACAGAATCATACACAGTTCCATCACTTTGATCCCATCCACACATTAATATTTCAAGCCCAGTCCTGTTACTGAACTCCAGGCTCATATATTCAATTGCTTACAGCACATTGCCTCTGATTTTCCTTCCCATAAACCTACTCCTCCCATCATTTTCCCTCTTAGGAAATAGGAATGGCATTCTTCTTTCTCACACCAAAAAACTTTGGAAGCATCATTGGATTCTTGTCATCATCACCTGATTCATGGATACTGTCATTTCTGCCTTCAATGAGATATTACAGAATGGTGACAACTGTGGTCAACTGTTAAAGCATTCAAAATGTTGACAATTATTCTATAGAACAAATGAAGCTCATTCTCAAGACAAGTCAGGCCATGGGGTTATGAGTTTCCCATACCCTATAAAAAGAAAGAGACTGGGGTCAAAGCAGAGATGACAGCTGTACAAAGGTTGTTTTACACCAAAGGTTGTGCAGCCCTCAGAAGATAGGTCCTGTGTATTTTTAGTTTCCTTTTTCCCCATTGCCCATCGTCTTTCCTCTCTATAGTTGGAACTGCCCAACAGCCATAGACAGAGTCATAAGCTATGTTGGCATGGAAAGAGCGCTAGGTTCGGGATCACAGGTCTAAGGTTTGAGTCTTAAAACTGCCACTGCCTTACCATTTGACCTCAGGCATTTCCCTTTACTTCCTGAAGTCTTGGTATTTCCACTTGCAAAATGAGAGGGCTCAGTTTGTGGGGAGACAGGACTGGATTATATGATCTCCAAAGGTCTCATACAGGTCTAATATTCTCTGAACCAGTAAAGTATCGCCTGATAGGAAATACTGTAGCAGGCCTGGAGGGCTTTTGACTTTCAGCTCTGCTAGAATATATTGGTCAAAATGTTAGATCCTATTTAGCCAAGGGATTGTGAGCAAGACTGGATTATGTTTGTCAGAGAACAAAACACTTGGGCCTTTCACATAGGTGGTTGCAGAAATTTACCCAAGCAAGAAATAGCATCAGAAGATGCTTCTGGTCAGTGAGGCCATTGCATGACTCACCTCCAGCAATGTAGAGGAGAAAGATAATGGGTTGAATTTGCAGCTGGCCAGTCCATCACTGCTCACACTGTTCCTTTCTCTCTGGAGCAGCAAAGTGAAAGACAGAAAAATGAGGTCCTTTGTGGGAAGTACCCAATCACTGCAAAGAATGGAAAGGGAGACTGGGTACGTCAATGACAACTTTCTCATATCTTCCCTGGTTATTTTTTTTCCTATTTATTTATTTAGGTGTGTTTTTCTAGGACCCATCAGCTCCAAGTCAAGTAGCTGTTTCAATCTAGTTGTGGAGGGAGCAGCTCTCCACAAGCCCATGTGGGGATAGAACCAGCAACCTTATTGGAAAGAGCACTGTGCTCTAACCAACTGAGCTAACCGGCCGCCCCTTCACTGGTTATTTATACACTAAGAATTTTTAACTCCTGCATTCAATTTGGTGATTTAAATTTTCCTAGGTAATTCTTTCTTTCTCTTTCTTTTTCTTTCTTTCTTTCTTTCTTTCTTTCTTTCTTTCTTTCTTTCTTTCTTTCTTTCTTTCTTTCTTTCTTTCTTTCCTCCCTCCCTCCCTCCCTCCCTCCCTCCCTCCCTCCTTCCTTCCTTCCTTCCTTCCTTCCTTCCTTCTTTCTGAAATTTGGAGAGGATGTCCCTCCCTAAAATAGGAGTGGGACAGCCGGGTAGGACTAGGAAGGAATGAGTAAAAGAGTGTCTCTCTAGGGAACATATAAGGGGTGGGGCAGCCATGGGGTGAGATTACCCACAATCGAGATGAGAGAGGGAGAGAGCTATTATTTCTTTACCATAGGTTTTCAAGTACACTTGAATAACATTCTTTTTAGCCCTTAATTTCTTTTCTACTGCTGCATTGAAGACAAACAAACAAAAAACCAAAGTACCTGGATGTCCCAACTGAAAAAAATAGTATGGGTCAAGGTATAAAGCACATTTTCAAGAATTAGAAATTAAAATCTCCAAATTTGGATCTCCAAATTCAGGTTCCAAAGTAATCATTATTCATGATGTGTAAAATATCTCAGGCCCGCTGGTCCTATTTAACCCTAAGGACTCATTAGAAAAACGGTTTGAGCTGCAAAAAACATGGCTGGGGGCAGCTCCCCTGCTCATGGCCAGGGCCTTTTCCAGTGACAATGAATAATCAATAAAGCCCAGTACCACACCCAGAGTCCTGCAGTGTCAGTGACTCATTGAGAGCTCTTAAAGTGATTCCTGAACTTAAAGCAATGGCTCATCCTGTCCCAATCCTTCATAAATAAAATGCTTCCCATTGTGAAGCACTGCGCAGGCCCTTGATATTTGTTCGTGCACTTGACACAGTACTGATGGATCACCTTCTACATAGCAGACGCTGGGCCAAAGAGTGAGGGTGAACTGGTGAACAAGCCAGTATGTGGCCTTATCCTCCAGGTGTTCTGATGGGGTATAATACTGATAGTCATGCTGAACTCTGACAGTAAAATCAAAGGAGCAGAATACTCAAGAGGGACCAAAAAACATTCCATCCTTGTCCCTTCCTCCTCTTTCATCATTATTTGTGGGTTCTGAAGTCTGAATGGTCATGGAGACCCCATATCAATATAAAAATTTTCCTTTGTGGCTTTCTATTTTAAGTAACTGAGTTTGAATACCCACATCAAACAAAAGGACCTCCAGACTCCCAGTGCATTATAGCTGCCTCTAAACAATTGTGAAGATGGAACTACACAGAGTGTTTGCTTTTTACCATGGACACTTGACTTGTCAATCCTTGACCAACAAATGCTTTGCAATCTAATGATCCCAGTCTACCTCCAATCCTTGTTTTGACATCTGAAAGCTTACATCCAGTTCACCTGCAAGCACTGATCAATTAAGTGCTTTAAAATTCCCAAGACATAGTCCTACTAATTTTTACTCCTTAATCAGCCCAGTACTATGAGTTTCCAATCCTAGGACTAGGCTGCCACTGTTCCCTGATATGTAGAGTGCTTTAAAATTCATTGAGATTCAAAGTCCCAAAATCGTAAAATCCTTGGCTCAGAGCCCAGTCCATTCATAATCTAAGAGCAACTGTATTTTTGCAGATTTACCCTGTGTTGTGAAATTCCATTTATCACTATTTTGGTTCCATTGTATTTTTCCTTTATCTTTATTAAGTAACTAAATTATCACTTAAAATTCTTTGTCTTCAGATCCATTTCTTTGTAATAGCTTCTCACATTAATCTTATTAAGTCATATTATAGGTGGTGTATGTGTATTTGAGTGTTTCTTTATGTAACCTTCCAGTTGCTGTCATTACAACTGCCTCAACGTGAACTAAATGTTCTGTTTCTCCAGTTTGGTAAGTGAGGCAGACATTGTGTGTGTTCCTCTAATATTTATTCCCAAGCATAGTTTAGGGAACACTCATAGGACAGAGTAGGAAGATTGGAAGATTGGATATAAGTGTATATTGTTCACCTAGACAGCTAGACAGCTCTCATGGAGCTCAAATGACGGAACATGGAATAGTCTGGAGAAATTTCAGCCTCACTTTCACCCTCCTTTGAAGGGCTATTGTTTTGACCCTCTTACCCTGACATGCAGCCCTTCCTTGTATTTCTTTTATTATTATTATTATTTCTTTTTTTTATTGGGGAGTATTGGGGAACAGTGTGTTTCTCCAGGGCCCATCAGTTCCAAGTAGTTCTCCTTCAGTCTAGTTGTGGAGGGCGCAGCTCACTGGCCCATTTGGGAATAGAACCGGCAATCCTGTTGTTCAGAGTTCATGCTCTAACCAACTGAGCCATCCGGTCGCCCCTTTTCCTTGTATTTCTTGAGAGTCATCAAATTCGAGGGAGAACATGGCACAGTGCACTGGAAACAGTGCGAACCATAACCAAAGGCATCCTGAGTCCAATCCCAGGTCTCATTGACTGGCTGTCTGACCTTGGGCATATTACTTAAGCCTCAGTGTCCTATAATGGCAAATGGAAAGATTAGAGATAGAGGAACTGAAAACCCCAGCACAGTGTCTGGCACAAATTTAGTGCTAAAAAAGTTGGCAGCTTTACACTATTGTTAGTCCAGATTTTACACCTTCTCCTTGGCGGGTTTCTTTCTAATAGTGTCCCCAGAAGAGCCGATGTGTTTTAGGATCCAGAAACGGCACCAATCCAAAAAATCAGAGCAGGACAAATTCAGTACCTGTTTGCCCCTCCTTCCCTGCTTCACAAACACATACAGATTAAGGGTCCAAGGAGGCTAAAGAATGAGAGACTGTCACTTTGGCAGGTAGGCAGGACCCTACTTCATGTCACAGATTTTGAGTTAGATACCCTCCTGCCTAACAACTCCACCACACTGCATTTTCCAGAACTCCTTTAGCTCATAGTCTGGTCACCGGAAATCCCGACCTTAGCATTCAGTATTTCTCAGATTGCTAATGCTATGACACGTCCGATTAACTGACATGTAGTGGGACTGTATCTTCCAGGAGACCGTAAAGTGTGTCTGAGCAGCAGCGTCCCAAAGCAGGCAGCTCTAATTTGGCTTCTGCACAGCTGCGGGATTTGAGGCCCAAAAGGGTATATTGGGTATATCCCCTCTTCCTGTTCCTTCTCCTGGTGAGATGGAACTGAGAGAAATGTAGCTGAGAGAAATGTGAGCAATGTCTTCTAACATTCTCCCATCTGGTAGGAGGTGGCAGTTGGGGGTAGCCCCTAGTGATTGAATGGATGAAAGGGCAGAAAACTTATGGGTGCCAACAGGTGAGGAAGTTTTAAACCTACACCCCTGGTAGGCAGCCCTCTACCTTCACTCTCCCCCCACCCCGTGCTGTCATAGGTGACTTTACCTATAATATCCACTACTGAGCTAGAGCTCCCTTCAAGGAGTTATTACCTGCCGGCTCTCTAGGGAAGTATTGGGGAGAGCTCCGAGCAGGGTTAGCATCTGCAAAGAGGGATCAAGATGCAGAAAGCCAATATAGTACCACTGACCTTAACAACGTGGTTGCAGAAATAAAGTGTGCTGCCAGAGGTCCTCCAGGTAGACTGTTTGGTCTGACCCAAGATGCGAGGCCTTCAGGAGAGCCATGGTTACTTTCCAAAACTCCCTCTCTGAGGCTATGGACCTTTGTTATTTCTCTCCCACTCCCTCTAGTGCTCAACAGTCTTTCTGAGCTACTTGTAAATACCCCCTGACTTCAGGAACCATCCTTCCCTCCTATCCCCAACCTCAGGTCTTACGAAACAAATCACTAAAGGACAACCTGTTCCCAGCCTTCTATACCACCAGCCCTGACCACACACACCCCCACTCATCCTTTGATCGACACCAGTGCCCCTTCCCCAGTCCTTCTTGTCCCCATCACCTTCTCCACTGTCCCCTCCCAGCACATAAAGTTTACTTGGGACTTACTCCTGTGGACTCATAGCACCCAGCTACCCCTATTATACAACTTGCCAAAGCAATAATATAATTGCTGGTTTGCATCCATGGCCCTCCCCTTAATCCCTGGGGCTCAGCTGCCTCTTCTTTACCCTTATGTTCCCAGCACAAAGCACTGTGCTCAGACCATGGCAGGCGATCAATAAATGTTTGTTGAATAAAAGAGTGCTTAAGCATGGGGTCTAATTCATTATGTTTTTATTTTTCACTACACTCTGAAACAGCAAAGCAAATACAGGTAAATGCCAGTCATTTTTTTCTTTTTATACAACAGTAGACACAAAGGGAGGTCATCCACCACAGATCGTGATTCTGTGCTTTTGTTGTGTGTGTGTGTTGTCACTATTGTTACTTAACTCCTGTATCAGACCATTTTACTGATTGTTTGAAATGGTAAAGAACAACTTTATATTGTTTTCCACGTCACAGACAGATGTAAATATTACCAATATACTTTTACACAGCTATCTGAACTTTGATACTGGAGCAGACAGGGATGGTAAATGAGCAATTTCATTTATAAACACTGATCATGAACCTAATTGAAGTGTATATTAAGAGGAAGAAATACTGTTAGAAATGGAACACGTATAGCAAGCACAATGTGTACTTCTAACCCCAACCCAGCCTGACTTCTGATTTGGGACCCCACTGCCCATTTACCCAGAGCCCCTTTAATTGATGCCACCCAACTGAAGTGATACATTTCCCCCAGACTTCACATGGGGCCAAAGAAGAACATGGCAGTTGCCTCAGATCTGGCTCTGGCCTCCTCATCTTCTACAGCCTCCCTGTACTGCTCTGGCCAGTCCTGTGGTCGCTTTCTGTAAATCCTGGCCATGTACTCCAAGGCTTTCATTTTGGTGGTTTCAAGGTGAGCTCGAGGACCCCACAGAAGCTCATATTCAATTGGGTTAGAGTAGCACAGCGGCCTGCATTCCAAATAGCGCTGCCTCATAAGCTTGCACGTGATGGCATGCTTTCTCCCCATGTCCACACCAAATCTACAGAGCAAATTCCAAATGCTGGCCTCCTTGACACGATTGCCCATGAGGAAAATCAAGCCCAGGATGGCCATCACATATTCTTGAGTGGGTCTCCCCAGGCTCTCTAGCATCATCTGCTCTTCTTCTGATTCTGGTTGCTGGACGAGGAGGTAAATGTGCTCGCTGGTGTCAACCTCAATCAGAGAGAAGCCATAGAACAAATCAAGGATTAGAGTAGCTCGACTGAGGATATTTGGGAACACGTCCTCAAATTCTTTGCCAGTGTGAGCCAGTAGCTCATCCTGATGTATAGGCAGCAACTCCTCAGTGACATTAATGGCCAACTGAACCAACTCATTGGCCTTATCGTTCATAGTGTCCTCTGACCAGAACTCTAAGCCAGCAGCCTGGCTTCTCTCTTTGGCCTTGTCAGCTTCCAGGGCTTTGCTATACTTTTCTGGCCAGCTCCAGGGTTCTTCATCATGGGCCTCTGCCACAAACTTCAGGGCTTCCATCTTTGTGATTTCCCTGTGGGCTCTGGAGCCCCACAAGAACTCAAATTCGAGGGGATTTGTGCCATACACTGGCCAGTACTCCAAGAATCGCATGTGCACAAAGTCGGTAATGAGTAGGTTCCTTGTGTTCCCAAAGAGGTTGTTGATCCTCTGGGGCTCATCCAATACATTAACTTTGAGAAGCAGGTCCCAAATGGAGGCCTCTCTTGCCCGGTTGCCATTCAGAAGGATGTGGCCTAGGACCAGAGCCAGGAGACCTGCCTTTGGCATGTCCAGGGATTCTGCAATCCGATCAGTGGTCTGCAGACCCCGTTTGCTGATTAGGTTGTAGGTGTCAGCCTGAGGATCAAGAACCCTCAGGTTCAACCCAAACACCTGATCCAGGTGGGCTGAGGCTCGTCTGAGGATCTCAGGGAATTGATCTGAGTATTCTCTGAGGAACTCCAGCATCTCTGTCTGCTGGATAAACCCCTCGGTTTGGCTTTTCATTCGCATGAAATTCACCAAAGCAATCGACCTGTCTTCTAGAGGGTCGTGGACCCTGAGCGCCCCCAAACGTCGGGACTGCTCGTCGATCAGGACCTCGAGGTCACTCGGGTCCTGCGCTGCCTGGGAAGCGCTGGTACTCTGAGGCTCAACTGGCGCCAGAGGGCCCTGGGGGTCATCGGGAGCTAGCATGGAGGTAGGGGACCCGGAGGTGTTAGTGGCCTGCATCTCACCCCAGCCGTCGCCGTAATCTGCAGTGGTCTCTGCACTACCGTGGCGCGCATTCTGGCTTACCAGAGGCATGATTCCAGGTGACAGGAGCAGGAACGGGGAGGCCAGCGATCCGTTGGAGAGAGGATGGTAGGTGTGTCAGCGCCTGGGCAAAAAGCCTAGGTCAGACACACGAATGCTGGGCAGACCAGGAGTTAGGGACCTGGTGAGAGGAGAGACCTTTCTACACAAACACCAGCCAGCAGTGACCGCAAGCCTCAGAGCGCTGAGTTTTGCCGCAGTCTACGCAGGCGCAGACGGGTTCTGCGGCGTGCTGGCCACGCCCCTCTCCGGTCCCGGCTCCAGCCCTTACCTCCGCCCCGCGGGCCACGCTGTTCGAAGTGCTTGCTACTGAACCCGGACTTGTTAGAGAAGAGAACTCAAGAAAGGAGGTAACAAACAGAGGTCAAGCAAAGAGGGGACAGATAGGGGATGCTCAGTGAGTCTGCACCTGAAGTTGTCCTGTGAGGTATAAGACACCGTGCTAATAGTCAGTAGAGGCTTCGGACAGGAGGAACAGGACGAGCATTCTTTTACTGATTCATTAGTTCGTCCCCCCATTTAACAAGTACTTCTTCAGCATTGGCACGCGCCAGGGACAGTGCTGGGTGCTAACGGTACACCAGACCACAAACATAAAGACCATCCCTTTCCGGGGGGACCTCCCACTGTGCGGTAGGCTCAAATAATGCTGAGAGCAATGAGAACTAACCCTTATGGAACACTGGTCACATACCAGGCACCGTTCCTACTGCGCTCACTTTCCCCATATTCAATCACTTAACCCCACATATGATGTAGCTAATCTTAATGGTCCTCATTTTACAGATGAGGAAACTGAGTCAGAGGGCTGAATTTACCTGTCCAATCAGGTAGCAACAGTGGAAGAGACCAGGATTTGAATCCATGTATGTCACAGTCGCAAGCATAAGTACTTTCTGTCATACCATCTGCCTTTCATATAGTGTTTAGACCAATTTATGAAAAACGACTCCTATGAGGTAGATAGAACTACATGCTCTATGGTGTTAATTAACATGTGGTACAAACACAGAAGAAGGAGCAAACTCTGAACTACAGCTTAGTCTGAGGTGTTTTGGATTGGGAGCACATGCCTCAAGGAGGAATTGATCTCTCAGTGAGAATAGGATGGGAAGGATTTATAAGGGCATTCATTTTAGGCTGAGGGATCAGCATCACAAAAGGCTCAGAGGAGTGAAAATACAAAATAAATTTGCATAACAGCCACTCAACAAGTGCGCCTAGAGTCAAAGTGCACCAGGATGGGGGACAGATGAGAATGAAGCTCGCGAGACAGGAATGATTTTATTTCCTGTTTCTTCATTTAGCAGTATGTCAGAACTGGTTGGGGCCCTACAACGTGGGAACACCAACATCAGAACAGGACCTGATTATTTAGGGGGTTTGAAGAAGCATCACCCAAACACTTTGACCAGGAACAGAGCTCAGCTGCTTTATTTTCTGGGAGTGCTACCAAAGTACTTGGGCTAAATCCTAGGCCTCAGCCATCAAGGTACACAGTGGAATATTGGGAAGGAGAAAAATTTACATAGGGTTGCCATCTGCAGCCACAATTGAAATCCTTCCTTAAATTCTTGATGGCAATGAAAACTGATACATTCAGTTATCCTGTGCCCTTGAATTCCTTCAGAAGGCACTGCCTTCACGTGTGAGGACCATGCACTTATCTTTCACATTTTCTACATCCCCGGTGCTTTCTGTATTATACCTGGAAATTGAACCTTTTATTCCCCTTCAACTTCCCCAACCTTCTTTTTTTTATTTTTCAATTTCAGTTGATATTCAATAGTTTTACATTAGTTTCAGGTGTACAGGGTACTGATTAGATATTTCTATAATTTAAGAAGTGAAACTCCTGACTAGTCTAATACCCACCTGGCACTATACATAGTTATTACCATATTATTAACTATATTCCCTATACTTTATATCCCCATGACTATTTTGCAATTACCAATTTGTACTTCTTTTTTAAATTAAATTTATTGGAGTGACAATGGTTAGTAAAATTACATGGGTTTCAAGTGTACATTTCTATAATACATCATCTATATATCACATTGTATGCTCACCAACCAGGGTCAGTTCTTCTTAATCCCTTCATCTTTTTCACCCTGTCCCCTAAACACCTTTCCATCTATCACCCCAATAAATCTAGTACCCATCTGACACCATACATAGTTATTGCAATATTATTGACTCTATTCCTTACGCTGTACCCTACATCCCCATGACTACTGTGTAACTACCAATTTGTGCTTCTTAATCCCTTCACCTTTTTTTCACCCCCCTCCCATGTGGCAGCCAAGAAAATGTTCTCTGTATCTATGAGTTTGTTTCTGTTTTATTTGTTTGTTTATTTTGTTCTTTAGATTCCACATATAAGTAAAATCACATTGCGTCTGTCTTTCTCTGTCTGACACTCCACTTAATGCAATACCTTTCAGGTCCATCCATGCTGCAGCAGATGGCAAGAACCCATTCCCTTCCTTGGCTGAGCAATATTCCATTGTGTATATGTACCACCTCCTCTTTATCCATTCATCCATTGACAGACACCCAGACTTCCTTCATATCTTTGCCATTGTAAACAATGCTTCAATGAACATATGGATTCACACGTCTCCTCGAAGTAGCGTTTTGGGTTTCTTCAGATAATAACCAGAAGTGGGATTACTGGGTCCTTCTTTGTCTCTTGTTATAGCCTTTGTTTTGAAGTCTATTTTGTCTGGTACAAATATTGCTACCCCAGTTTTTTTTTGATTTTCATGAAATAACTTTTTCCATCCCTTTACTTTCAGTCTGTGTGTGTCTTTTGATCTGAAGTGCATCTTTTGTACGCAGCACGTGTAAGGATTTTATTTTCTTATTCATTCAGCCACCCTATGTTTTTGATTGGAGCATTTAATCCATTTACATTTAAAGTAATTGTTGATAGACATGTAGTTGTTGCATTTTATTATTCATATTTTTGATTTTTTTTCCATCTTAAAGAAGTCCCTGTAAGATTCCTTGTAATACTGGATTGGTGGTGATGAACTCCTTTAGCTTTTTCTTGTCTGGGAAGCTCTCTATCTGTCCTTCAATTTTAAATGGTGGCCTTGCTGGGTAGAGTACCCTTGGTTGTAGGTCCTTGCTTTTCACACGTTGAATATTTTGTGCCAATCCCTTCTGGCCTGCAAAGTTTCTGTTGAGAATTCAGCTGACAGTCTTATGGGAGCTCCTTTGTAGGTAACTAACTGCTTTTCTCTTGCTGTTTTTAAGATTCTGTCTTTGTCTTTAACCTTTGCCATTTTAATTTAATGTGTCTTGGTGTTGGCCTCTTTGGGTTCATCCTCTTTGGGACTGTATGCTTCCTGGGCTTGAATATCCATTTCCTTAGCCAGGTTAGGGAAGTTTTCTGTCATTTCTTCAAATATGTTTTCAATCCCTTGCTCTTGCTCTTCTCCTTCTGGTACCCCTATGATGTGAATATTGTTATGCTTGATGTTGTCCCAGAGGTCTCTTAAACTATCCTATCCCCATTTTTAAAGATTCTTTTTTCCTTTTGCTGTTCTGATTGGGTATTTTCTGCTACCTTATCTTCCAAATCATTTATTTGATCCTCTGCTTCATCTAGTCTTCTGGTGATTCCTTCTAGTGCATTCTTCATTTCAGTTATTTAATTCTTCATTTCTGACTGCTTCTTTTTTATGGTTTCTGTGTCCTTTTTTATGTTTGCTATCTCTTTGTTGAATTTCTCACTAAGTTCCTTGAGCAACCTTATAACCAGTGTTTTGAACTTTGTGTCTGGTAGGTTGCTTGTCTCCATTTTGTTTAGTTCTTTTTCTGGAGTGTTCACTTGTTCTTTTATTTGGGACATATTTCTTTGTTTCCTCATTTTGGCTGCCTCCTTCTGTTTGTTTCTGTGTATTAGGTAGATCTTCTATGTCTCCCAGTCTTGGCCAGGTGGGCTTATGTAATAGGTGACCTATGGGGCCCTGGCACAGTCTCCCTAGTCATCTGCTCTGGGTGCTCCAGGAGTGTCCCTTATGTGGGTTGTGTGTGCGCTGCTGTTAGAGTTGAGCCTTGATTGCTGTTGGCATGGCAGTGGGTGGAAATGACCCTTAGGCTGACTGGCTGTGGGGATTGGCCACATCCACAGCTTTTGGGATGCTGTGCGAGGGGCTTACCCCACTGACTGGGATTTGCCCCAGTGGGCTCCGGTGCCTGTTGAGACCATTCTTTGTGTGTGCTGCTTGTGGGGTTAATAGGGTGGTGCTCTGCTGTGGTCTGAAGCCAACCTCCAGGTATGTTGGTTGTGGGGCCTCTTGGAAGGGGCTCCGGTGTAGGCCCAGGTCACCTATGACCGGCTGGGACTATCTGGTAGGAGCTACAAAGCGATCCATGGTTGGTTGCTTCCTGTGCTAGACCTGGAGGCATGTGGGAGAGACCATGCTGAGCTAACTGGCCACCCAAGTATGTTTCTTTTGACATGAAAAAATATTCAACCATTGAAAGATATTTATATTAGCATATTTTAATTAGATATAACTAACCAAAGAAATTAAATTCTCTTTTATCTTGTCATTTTTAAAATATTATTTTGTAAATAAAAGCTATCATGACTGTTTT
The DNA here is from genome assembly GCF_004115265.2 of Rhinolophus ferrumequinum. NCBI lineage: Eukaryota > Metazoa > Chordata > Mammalia > Chiroptera > Rhinolophidae > Rhinolophus > Rhinolophus ferrumequinum. The sequence goes on from NC_046284.1 coordinate 73,215, forward strand.
AACTTAATTAAAATTTGAAGATTTTTGGAGAAACCAGTTATTTTTATTCTTTCTTTTTTAAATTAAATTTATTGGGGTGATTTGAAATAGTCTATAAGAATTTCATAAAATTAATCCCTTTGAAAAGACATCCATTATAATATTCATTATATTATATAACACTAATTATATTAGTGAAAATAATAATTCATTACGATAATAGTCATCTAAAGATGAATACAATTTTACAAATACAATTTTTAAAATTTTAAACAAGATATGAAAAAAGAATAAAGTTATTTAACTCATAAACTAATGTAGGGAACTTAGGAAGTTTGAATCCAAAGAAATTTGACCCTGGTCTGGAACAAACCAAAATATTGTGTTAACATTATATTATAGTATAAACTAATTTTTAAAGGCTCGAGTCATGACAGAATCCTTCATTTATCTTGAAATTAAAGCCTTTATATTCTTATAGCTATAGTAACAAAGGCTATTATGGAAATAAACCCTCCCAAATGCATAGCTTAATAATTTCCTTTACATTTTAACTGTTTATCTAGACTAGACATTCTTAAAATGCACATACAACAACTGAGTGATTTTTTGATTGGAGCATTTAATCCATTTCCCTCAAGAGAAGGGAAAAGAGAAGAAGTAGAAAGGAAAAGAAATGAGAGGGGTCTGCCTTCAGACAAATATGCAAAAGCTAATTTTATTCTCTCTGCAAAGAGAGAGGAGAGAGTTTAGATGCAGAATAATGGATTTTGCTATATACACAAACAAGACAGTGTGACATACAGCAGATTTTGAAATATTATGGCCCTTGACGATTTTATTAAGCTCCATGATTAAAAGTCCAGCATTTTTTAACCCCAGAGTACGGAAAAAAAAGAAGAGGATTTTTTTCCATGTTAAACAAAGTTATCTCTCTTTTTGAATAAACAAGACAATCTTCTTATGAGGGTTTTTTCACTTTTTGTTTTAAGGTACTTCTCAAATGAACAATCTTGCTCATGTGAAAGGATCCCCAAGGTTGCCACAGTGATCATGCCAGTTTTAGAGACATGTACAAGTTAGCAATATAATGAGAAAAAAATGAACAAATCAGGTGTTTAGTCTGGAAAACCATTTTCAGAGTTTGACCAAAGGCCAGTCATCACTGATTGGGGCTGGACAAAATGAAACTAAATAACCCCATTTATAGGGACACTACAAAAAGATTGAAGAAGTCCTTATCAGATTTCGAAATGGTGACCTTGGGCAAAATTGGTCCAAAGAATACTGGTTTGAGAAGAATCATTCTGAACTTCTCAGCCCTCAGCACTGGGTTGAGGACAGACCTATTGGGTCTATGTTTATCCTCTCCCTAAACATTTCTTATAGACAGACAACACTCAATATGTAAAACAAGCCAATGTTAATGTGATCAGATTTGTAAGAATCTCAAGGGATCTTATTCCTAGGAACCTAAAATAAACCCAATGCTGAAGGGCTTTGATAAACCACCAGAACTCAATTCAGTGTGAGAGTACCTCCCAGCTAAGACAAGGTGGTTCCTTGAACAGATACAGACACAAGGGGTCTCTGATGCAATGTGCTATTATGGGTTCTTGGTGGAACCTTCCTTTGTCAGTGACCATCAGGAACACCCCTGTAACTGAACAAATTGACTTTATTAGTTTTTGCAGCAAGGGAGAATGCATACTGTGGAAAAATGTGTCTAGGTGTGGAGTTCTTTGTGTATTCGGACTTGGAGTTTTTTGAGTTACTGAATGTGTAGATTATAATTTTGATCAAATTTGAGAAGTTTTCAGCAATTTTTCAAATATTTTTTTCTGCACCTTTCCCTTTCTCTTCTTCTTCTGTAACTCTCATTATATATATGTTGGTACACATCATGGTGTCCCACAGATTTCTGAGGATCTGTTATTTTGTCTTCATTTTTCTAGTCTTGACATTGAATAATCTCTATTTGTTTATCTTAAGTTCATTGATTCTTCTGCTATTGAGTCAAATTTTAGCAATTGTCTATTTTTCATCTCCAGATATTTAGTTTCTCTTTTATGATTCTTATCTCTTTCTTCATACCCCCTATTTGATGAATAGATGATGTGATTTCCTTAATTCTTTAAACATATTTTCTTTGATTCTTTTGAGCATATGTATGATACTTGTTTTGAAGTCTTTGTCTTCATCTAACATCTGCACTCCAACTGAGACAGTTTCTATTGACTGGCTTTTTTTCTTGCACATGAGTCACAGTTTCTTTGCATGTCTTATAATTTTTTGTTGAAAACTAGACATTTAATAAACTACTGTTTCAAATCTGGATCCGATTCTATCTTACAATTCAAGGGAAAGTGTTTCTTGCTGATTTGCTTTGCTTTGTTTATTTGTTCAACGACTTTCCTGGAGAAATTATGTGAGCCTGTTTCCCCCAGAGTGTATGCCCTCTGACGTTTGCCCAGTTTTCTTTTTCTTTTCTTCTTCTTTTTATTTTTAATCTTAGTTCCTAGGGATCCCTTTCGGTAAGCATAGATTAGTGGTAAGTCAATGACTGAGCAGAAGTTGTGTTTACAGAACTTGAGCTAATACAGTTTAGAGCCTTTGCCATCTGTATAGGGCTGTGGAATTCTTTTAAAGTTTAGGGAGTTTTCAAATCTGAAAGAATGCTTTCACTGCCCAGTTGGTTGTAGGAAGATGGAGCCTCAAGGTGGCAGAGCCTGACCGTGGGATATGTGGCAGTAACTTAAGGCTCACAGTCATTGCTGGGAAGTGTGAGTTGGAGTCACGTTCTCTCACAAGTTCGCATTCCAGCTCCTCAGAATTCTCAGGCATTTAATTGGTTTGTGTCTACTCCCACATGCCAGTTGCCAGAATCATGTCTCTCATAAGTTGTATTTGTGCCACTGCCATGGTGCAAAGGCCACTGTAGGCAGCAACTGCATCTGGGGAGAAATGCGGAACACCAGGTTTTGCTTCACCGGCATGTAACCAGTGCAGTTGCGTAATGTCACACTCTCAAAAATGGGCCCATGCTTGGGGTTTAATGTTCTCTGTTTCCCATTTTGAAATTCTTCATAATGTTATGTTTGAATTTGTGTTTATAAGTCAAGTCTGATGGAGAAATTGAGCATGTACTGAGCACTTGGAACTTTAGCTCACACTTGGTCCCCCACCCCTCCCCTGCCTCCTTGCCTCTGAATGATTGGTTCTGGGAACCTTACTCCCTCAACTCCTGTAACTTAGGAAGCATGGGAACCTGTACCATGGCACAGAGAAATTTGGGCTCAGGTGCCCAAATCCTACACACTTAGTTGTGGGACAAGGTCCCTAGGCAACTGTGAAGATCTCCACTTACCCTGTGAATATTCCTGTTCCCAAAGGAGAGTGTCATTAAACAGGAAATGAAAATCATTATGTAAAGTCGAAGACTACAAAAGAAAGGTCAAAGTTTTTATCCTGCTTTTTGAACAAGAGGCCCTTGTGTGCTCACTTGTGCTGAGCCCCACAAACATGTAGATGGCCCTGCCAGTCCTTAATGACTCTGGTCTCCCTACTGCCACGCTAGACCAAGTTGTCCCCTAAGGTTCTAGTAACCCCTCTATCTGTGGAGCTATTCACTGACTGTAAGGGCCTGAGCACTTCTAGACTGCCCACCAGCTCTAAGGACTCATTGCATTGTTGAGCTCAAGTGCTTCTGTGAGCCTAAATCCCTCCAAGCTTCCCACTGCTTTTCTGAGCCCTAGTGTTGCCAAGGTCTCTGCAGGCTATGAGGGTCCTAATGGTGCAGAAGAAGACATGAAATTCCAGGTGCTAAGAGACTGTGAGAGCTCCAGCTTCATTATGAGCTCTCAGCACTTCCCAAAAGCCCATGGATGAAAAGTATTATATTTCTATGAAACACAAGATTCCTATTTAAGATGTTGGGATAAGTTACTAAAGAATACCATGACAATACCCTGAATACCCTGAAATCCTTCGGTGAATAGTAACCCACCTCTACTGTTGTTCTAATTTCAAACGGAGGTACCTTGGTCTTGTACATCATGCTTACATCCTCATTAACAAATTGGGACTTGTACCGTTGGAAGGGAAGAAAGAGAATTTGGAGGACCAAAAGTGGGTCTCGTGATGATGATCATGAGCCAACCAGGCCAAGGAGACTGACATTTAGGAAATGCTTTGAATGATAGGGATGCAGTGGCAGAGGAGGCATGGCATTTTTGCCAAGATGAAAGTCCTAAAGTTCATAGCTGAGATCTATAAGACCTATCCAAAATACTGGCTAGAGCAATGCAGTCAGACCTTGGAAAGAGATGCCACCAGAGTTAATTGACAGTGGATAACTCCCACCTCCCTCAGGAAGTCCCTGTTCTGAGGAAGCTGCTACAGAGAGGCAGCATCCCCCAATTTAGAGGCTAAATGCACTTAGTCATGGTCTGAGTCCAAATGGGAGAACAAGACAAAGAAGTTAGTGCAATTTATTCTGCTGATAAATCCAAAGAAGAGAGGAATGTTGTGATACATTGGACAAAGTATGCACTGATTTCAGTCAAGTCTCTCATGTCCTTTACCAGGTCTATGAGGGAGAACATGACCTTAGTATCACTCTTGTGCTCTGTATAATTGAAGGGAAATACAGGAAACTAAAGAGCAGGTAGCTTGTGAACACAAGCTTGGGCACAACTCTCAATTGTATTCCTTATTTTCATGCTGGACAAGCACACCAAGGAGTCTCCTATCGATATCTGTCTATCTACCTATCTGACATTGTATTGGTTCTTTTTGTCTGGATTACCCTGACTAATACAAGTACTGAAAGATAAAACCTGTCAGCCTCTCGAAAAGGTGAAATGAAGACTTTTTCAGATATACATCAGCAGCAGATCAACACTACAGAAAAGGTGAATGAAGCCTTTCAGAGAGAAGGAAAATGATATGAGGTGGACACATGGATCTACAGAAAGGAATGAAGGTCTGCAAAAACTAACTGCATTGGTAAACATATGAGGTAATTTTTATTATTCAAATCTCTTTAAAAGTTTATCAATGGTAGTTTCTGATTTCAGCTGCAATATATAGAGATGTGGAAAGAACATCACTTCTATCCATACAAGAAAAATACTGGAGAAAATGTAAATTAACAACTTTTCTTGAGCCTATCAAAGAATTGAACTCAAAGGGCAGACAACTGGCCTGAACTCTGGAGAGAGTTGTCTGCAGAGAAAAACAGAATTGGATCATTGTCTACACAGGATAGATGTCATTGAATGCTATGTAAGCTATAGGAACATTAAACTAGAAATATTTAGTTAATTGCTAAAGGCCAATTGTGGGCTAGAATGAGAGCAAGAAGCCCTGGGGGGCCTCACACATAAGTGTGTTCTCATCCCTTTGCAGGCCCTTTTTTTTTTTCCTCTAGAAACCCCACAGGTAATATTGAAGAGTATCCTAAGAGAACTTCCTCATGTTTTTAGCTGGAGGAAAAGAACAAGAGCCACTGTCAAAATCAACCTAGACTGGCACCACCCCCCGACATCTGCACTATAAAACAAGACTTTATCTTCACTGTAGTGCACTAGTGAAAACTCAACACAGTTGAGTGAGGGGAATAGAGACCACCATCAAAACTGTGCCCATATTAATCTCCCTGGAAGCTCTTACATTTGAAGGAGGGGTTAGAATACTTGGGAAGAACATACCTCAAAACTCTAGCTCAAAATATTTGCCTAAATCTGATGTTTAAACAGAACATCAGAGAATGGCACCTTCACCCACCTCCCCCTCACCAGGCTAATGAACCTAAAGTTAGTATCAAGTGGATTACAGCTGGAAGAATGTCAAGATACAGACCACGGGGAGCAAAACAAAAGAAAAAGCCAAAGCCAAGAGGAGAGACAAAAACAAGGTATCACTAGAGGATTTTGAAATCTCTGGTACCCATAGCAACAACAAGATCCAACTCTGATAACCATAGCAACAAATTCCAACTCTGGAAACCATAGCAACCACAGCAACTAAGCAAATTTCAAACCTAGTTAATTCCTGACTAGATCAACAGAAACATCCACACTAAAGGCTCAGAAGAAGAAAAAGCATGCTAATCTTAAAGTATACATTTTTTTAACCTAAGTACAAAATATTCTAAACATGTTTATCTTTCAACAAAAAATTTATGTGGCAAAACAAGAAGCATGAAAAAGCACAGTTTGAAGAGACAAAGAAATCATTTGAAGCTTATGCAGATATGACATGGCTGTTAGAGTTATCAGAAAGGGAATTTAAAACAGCTATGATTAACATGTTTAAGCAGTGGTTCTCAAAGGGGGGTAATTTTGCCCACAGGGAACATTTGGCAACGTCTGGAGATATTTATCATTGTCATAAGATGTGCTACTGGCATCTAGTGGGTAGAGGACAGGGATGATGCTAAAAATCCTGCAATGCATGAAACATTGCCTCACAACAGAGTTATCTAGCCAAGGTTGGGAAACCTTGGAAACCCTGTGTTAGAAGCTTGATGGGAAAAAGTAGAAATCATACAAGACTGTATCAGCTCTTTTATCAGAAAGAAAGAAACAAACCATAAGAAAGAATAAAATAAAGATGCTAGAAATAAAAACACAATAACAGAAATTAGATTGTCTTTGATGGGCTCATCAGTACACTCACTACAGTTGAGGGAAAAAATCATTAATCTTGAAGATGAGTCAACAGAAATTACCCTGAAATATTAAGAGGAAGAAGAGTAGGAAAATAGCACAGAACATGCAAGCACTGTGGGACAGTAACAAATGGTGTAATACACTTGCCATTAGACATATATACTATGCTCATGGATAGGAAGAATTAGCATTGTTAAAATGTCCATACTATCTAAAGCAATCTACAGATTCAATGCAATCTCTATCAAAACAACAGTGGCATTTTTCACAGAACTAGAGAAAATAACCCTAGAATTTATACGGAACTACAGAAGACCCCAAATAGCCAAAGCAATCTTGAGAAAGAAGAACAAAGCTGGAGGTATCACACTACGTGATATGAAACTGTACAAGGCTACAGTAATCCAAACAGCATGGTACTGGCATAACAACAGACATATAGACCAAATGAACAGAATAGAGCCCAGAAATAAATCCATGCCTATATGGTCATTTAATCTATGACAAAGGAGGCAAGAATATACAATGGGATAAACACAGTCTCATCTATAAGTGGTGCTGGGAAAACTGGGCAGATAAATGCAAAAATGCAACTAGACCACTGTCTTACACCATATACAAGAATAAACTCAAAATGTATTAAAGACTTAAATGTAGGATCCCAAACCATAAAACTCCTAGAAGAAAACAGGCAGTAAACTCTCTTAGTAATATATTTTTGGATATATCTTTTGGGGCAAGGGAAACAAAAGAAAAAATAAGCAAATGGGACTACATCAAACTAAAATTTTTTTGTACAGCAAAGGAAACCATCCAGAAAACGAAAAGACAACCTACCGAATGGGGGAATATATTCACCAGTGATAGATCCGATAAGGGGTTAATATTCAAAATTTATAAACAACTCATTGGTAGTTAGAAAGTAGTCATGGGAATGTAAAGTACAGCATAGGGAATATAGTCAGTAATATGGTAATGACTATGTATAGTGCCACATGGGTACTGGACTAATTGGGGGGGATCACTTTATAAATTATGTAAATGTCTCAATTGTATGCTGTACACCTGAAACTAATATAAAAATATTGACTGTCAAGTGTAATTGAAAAATAAAAGTAATAAAAAATGGTGTTGGGAAAACTGGAAAGCCACATGCAAAAGAATGAAACTAGACTTCCATCTGACACCATAAACAAAGATTAACTCAAAATGGTTTAAAAACTTGAATGTAAGACCTGAAACCATAAAATACATAAAAGAAAACATAGGCACTAAACTTTTGGACCTTGGTGTTAGAGTGGTTTTTGTGAACTTTACCCCAAAAGGAAGGGATAGCTAGTAGACAAATAAGGCCTGGAAATATAATACATAGTACAGTGATTATAGACAACAAAACTGTATTATAAACATTACACTTGCTTAGAGCCTAGATCTTAATTATTCCTAACACCAGAAGAAATGATAATTATGCGATACAATAGAGGTGTTAGGTAGCTACAATGGCAATCATACTGGAATATAAATGTATCAAATCAACATGTTGTACATCTTCAATATACACAATATTGCATGTGAAATATATCTCAGTAAAAGGTGTCCAAAACATGGTAACTATGTGAGGTGATTGATGTGCGAAGTAGCTTGATTGTAGTGATCATTTCACATATATAATGTATATGGATAGGAAATCATCAGGTTGTACACCTTAAATATATACAATTTTTATTTGTCAATTATATCTCAATGAAGCTGGAAAACAATGTTTAAGTATCCATGTCAGAACCTTAGAACTTAAATAATTAATTGGGCTATTAAAATAAATACTGCAAATGAAATGAATCTGCATTTCATTATACTAGTAATTTAGTAATAACACCATGAAGTTAACTTAATCTGAAAAGAAGCAACACTTGGTCTTTTCCCTTCGGGAAATTTACTGCATATACGAGTATAAGTATGGATACAGAACAGAGAACAACCTTGTTGAAATCTTTACTCCCACACAGAATGGGAATCCAACATGGGTCTGAGCACAATGACAAGTTTCTTCATGTCATACACATTTGGAAATCATTAAACACCTATTGCCCTGATGAGAACAGGAGCTTCTTGGGGACAGGTCCCCTGTGATGTCATTCTTTTTATAGTAAATTTGACCTAACATAAAGCAACTATTCCAAAAACATTTGTTGAATTAAATTGCCTTGTAATTGGTCTGCTTAGAGGGTATCGTTTTCTGTGAAATTCTGCCAGTTGTTCTGCAAAAATCCATGTCTGATAATGTCATTCCGCTGTCCTGAAACCTTTAATGGCCGTTCATAATCTGCTTTACAGGATTATGTCCACATAGGTTGTGTGGGCATATAAAGACCTTGACACCCTGACCTCAGGCTATATTCCCAGTGTGCCACCTAGCGTCTCATGTTCACACACCCTCTTGTGAAGCCATACTAGGTGTTACTGGAACACTGGATTTTCATGACTGTGTGCCCGTGCAAATGCTGTTACCTCTGTCTCATCTGCCTGGGAAAGTATTATTTATTATTAAAGCTCAGCTTAAATATCAGTAACTTTGTAGCTTTCATTGACCTGTCAGAGAATTAAGGGGTCCCCTATTAGTTCTTTTGCACCAGTGTTTATTTTGAAAATGTACTAAGCTGAGTCAGGGATGGAAAGAAGACAAGGAAGAAGGGAGCGACTTGTCCAGGGATTGCTGCAGCACTACGTGTTAAGCATACTGGTCAAGACGCGGCGGGAGGATGAGGCCGAATGGTCTTTAAGTCAGCAGATGGTATAGTTCTTAGCTTTCATTGTGCGTGTATGTGCGCTCGTGTGAGTGTGCGGTCGTGTGTGTGTGCGTGCGCTCGCGTGTGTGTGTGTGTGTGTGTGTAGGGACAAGTAGAAACCCATCGGAGTGGAGATGAGCAGGACACAGAGCGGGGAGAGCAGAGGAGCGGACCCGCTGTCTACTCCGCAGCTGCGGAGAAGAGGGCAGCCTGGTACGTCGCTGAGCAGGTGGGTGGGAGAGCAGGAAAGGGGAGGGGCAGCACTATGAAAGTGCTCGGCATAGACTGCGGGACGGATCACCTTCCGCTCCAGCACTGCCAGTTCCTGGTCGGCGCCGTGACTCATGCCTGTTGTGTCAGGAAGGGCGGCTCTGCCCTGCAACCCCACAGGTGCTCCAGCAGGACGCAGGGAGAAGGCTGCCGCCAGGGCAGGCAGTGGAGCGCCGCACGACCCAGCGCCAGCAGGCCTGCTCGGTCGATGTTCGAACCGAGGATGCGGCGGGGCTGGAAGATGGCCCTGTCCGGGGGGCTGCGGTGCTGCCGCCGGGTACTGGCCTGGGTGCCAGTGCTCATTATCGTCTTGGTCGTGCTGTGGTCTTACTATGCCTACGTCTTTGAACTCTGCCTGGGTAAGTGGAGCTGCGCACCTAAGCTGGGGAAATCCTGCTCCAGCCTAACCGGCTGCTCTACCCTTCACCCTGGTGTGCTTCTGTGCTTAGCACCCACGCTGCGCTTTTCCTCTAGCTCCCTAGACAGCTAGCTGCCCACCTTCAACCTCTGGCTACCCACAACATTTCCTGCGCCCTCCCACGAGGGTCCCACCATGTCCCCAACACTTACATTATTTCCTGGTTGTACCCACGAGAATTCCCTGGCTCTTCCCGATAGGGTGCCCTTTTCTCACACTTCTGCCTTGTGTTCTCATTCTGGCGGCTCCGTCACTACCAAACGGAGGAAATCCTTAAACTGTCTGCTGCTAACATGACCAGTGCAACCAATGCATCCAGCTAGAAACCTCAAAATATTTCCTCTCTTTTCTTACTAGCTCTTCTTTTTCCACCACTGGGATTCATCCTTTTCCAGTGATCCTCTCAGGCTGGCTAAAGTACTTCACATCTTCTCCCATTCGGGAAGCTACAGCACACCTTCTATCACACTGAGATCACCCCGTTTCAGACAGTGGTAAGCCCTCCATTCTCTTTCCCTGTGGCCTCGACCATTTCTTCATTTTCTCCAGTGGAATTGGAGCCCTACAATATATCATGCCCTGTCGCCTCATATTACAGCCCCTGATTTGATCGCACTTGGATTCCCCATAGTCTCCTTCCTTCCTTCCCATTATTTTCTGACACCTCAGACTACTCGCTCTGCTTTTATCACACCATGGTCCTGCCTCATCCGTACTCTTTTCACACCAGAGTGTCCCCTTTACCCTCCCACACAGGTTCCCACAATATACCTCATACCCCTTCCAAGGTCCACCACTTCTCACCATTTCTGAAACCTACTCCCCACGTCTTCCACTATTAGCCCCACATTTTGCCATTCTCTTTCTCTGGACTTCTATTTTCTGTTCCTTCCATCTACGATTGCACTTCTCCCCTGGTCTCCTCAAACAACAGAAACACCATCTTTTAACACTGGAATTTCTAATATTTCTCAACACAAACCCCAAGACTCTGTCCTGTACTTGCCCAACTTGGATTACCCCCCAGTAATGTCCTTATCAGGTTCTTATAAATTCACAATGAACTTCATATTATGTCCTCGGCTTATTTCACAGTGATTCTCCTCTTACCACTATTCTCTCATGTTGAAGAATTCCCATCACTTCTCAAAGGAAGCTATTGTCACTTCAGTACTAGAATCCCACTTCCAGCACCCTTGTCCTATAGTGTTCCCCATTCATTCAGTGTCAGGTCCCAGTATGTTTCCAGTCCCCTCACATTAACACTCCTATTTGTCCTGTTGGACATTCCCTCCCAACTCCTTCCAAGTCTTCTGTATTTCTTCATACCAGATTCTTCTCACCTTAAAAATTATGGTTAGGGTCCTGCTTTTTCCAACCCCGGGACATGACTTCACTTATAACTTCATCTTCTTACATTTTTGACACAGCAATCTTCTATTCCAGGTGGACTAGGATTAACTAGGGAGGCAATTTTCTTCTGATCAAAGTATGCTGTGCATCAGAGTTCAAATTTTCCTCATCTCCTTCCTAGATTTATCATAGAAAATGCAGAAAGAGTTATTAAAAAGAAATTCAATTAGTTACTTTCATAGATGGAAATTTAGGCTGTTTTTGTTTTTTAATGTAAATCTGATATTGAGGTGCATTAATGCTCTGTGCAATGGCTGGTAAGTTTTTCTACTCTTAGAGCTCACCACCTAGTATTTTTGAATGATGGATTGAGGGGTTAAAAGTGCAGCTCCATTGTTATTTTGGAGTTTTTCAATACTGACCAACATGACCTTTGCCAAGCAACCGTTTAAAAAATTAATATTGATGATAGCTAACACGTGCATAGTCCCTAATCTGTGCCAAGCAATGTTCTAAGTAGTATAGATATAGGTATTATTGATAACTCTCTATTAACTCATGTAATCATCACAATAACTAGACAAAGCAAATACCACTGCTGTTCCCATTGTGCAGATGACCAAACTGAGGTAAAGACCAAGTTAGAATCAGTGCAGATAGTCAGCTTTTACAAGTTTGTATACACCTTAATATTAATAGTATTAAAACCTGAAAGGAATCTTAGAGCTTATTCATTTTGTTTTATTTAACATATTTGCAGAGGACTTGTCACATGCCAGACACTGTTTTTAAATGAGTACACACACGCGCGCACGTGCGCTCTCTCCCTCTCCGTCTCTCTCGCTTTCTTAACCCTTATACTACCCTTATGAGGCACATACTATCATTGCTCCCATTTTAAAGACAAGACAACTGAGGCACAGGCAGAATGAGAAGCTTGGCTAAGGTAACTGCACTATTAAAATAGCCAGACAGCATGGCTATACAGTCCATGCATTTACCACTGCAGTGTCTGACCTCTGCCTCCTCTCTACTAACACAGAGGCCGAACCTGTGACTCACAGCACAAATGCAGCCTGCAGAGGTCTATTTTGGCCTCAACAATGTTTTCTTAACACTTTGCACCAGTTCCCATTATTGAAACAACAGCACAGTAAGTTAGCCTTGACTTCCAATTCGGGCTCTACCGGTCCATCCTGTCATCTTCGTTTTACAATCTTTTTTTTTTTTTTTTTTTTTAAGATTTTATTGGTGAAGGTGGAAACAGTGTGTACTTTATTGGGGAACAGTGTGTACTTCCAGGACTTTTTTCCAAGTCAAGTTGTTGTCCTTTCAGTCTTAGTTGTGGAGGGCGCAGCTCAGCTCCCGGTCCCGTTGCTAGTTGCTAGTTGCAAGGGGGCACAGCCCACCATCCCTTGTGGGAGTCGAACTTGGCAACCTTGTGGTTGAGAGCCCACTGGCCCATGTAGGAATTGAACAGGCAGCCTTTGGAGTTAGGAGCATGGAGCTCTAACCGCCTGAGCCACCGGGCCGGCCCTCGTTTTACAATCTTTAACGAATGAGAGACCTTGCTTTCAGAAAGCTTAAATAAAAAATTTCCTAAAGTCACATGTTTAGTAAATAATGGAGATTTGGATGTCAAGGCTGCCTGATACCAAATCAGCACAAGCAAATTAACCGATTTGAGCTTCAATATGACTCCAAATGTAATATTAAGGACTCAACTTCTTCCCAGAAATAGAACCGGATGTCTTTCTCTCTAATATGAGGTTAGAGCTGAAGCCCAACGTGGTATTTTTGTCTTGCAGTTCTTAGAGTTTGAATTCTGCCACGTGGCAACTAGGGACACCTGGGGAAAGTTGAGAAAATTCTCTGTCAACCTCACTTGCCTCACATGCATCTTACATGTACGGTTGTTCATTCATACCACAAATACTTGTTTAGCTCCTACTGTATGCTGTTACGGAACTGTTGTTATGACATTTTAAATAATATGGTACATGGAAAGCATGCAGCTCATCGTTGAGAACACTTTGTAAGAGCTCATTGAATAGTAACTTGTTATTGATGAAGATGTAAGGGATTCTGCTCAATAGAATTCACCTACTCTAGATGTTTCACATAAATGGCATTATACAATATGTGTCCTTTTGTGTCTGGATTCTTTCAATTGGCATATATTTTTGAGGTTCATCCACACTGTAATATGTAACAGTACTTCATTCCTTTTGATGGCTGAGTAATTTTATATACATACCACACTTTATCCATTCATCTGTTGATGGACATTTGGGTTGTTTCCACCTTTTGTCTACTCTGAATAGTGCTGCTGTGAACAAGTATTTGTGCAAGTATTTGTTTGAATACTAGTTTTCAATTCTTTTGAGTAAATACCAATGAGAGGGGTGGAAATTGCTGGCTCTATTAATTCTATGTTTAATTTTCTTAAGGAACCTCCAAACTAATTTCCATGATGGCTGCACAATTTTACATTCCTACCAGTAATGCAGGAGGGTTCCAATTTCTTCACATCCTCATCAACACTTCTTATTTCTCTTTTTTTTAATAGTAGCCATCCTAATGGGTGTGAGGTGGTATCTCACTAGGGTTTTGATTTGCATTTCTCTGATGACCAGTGACGTTGAGCATCTGCTCATGTGCTTCTTGGCCATTTGCATGTCTTCTTTGGAGAAATGTCTATTCAGGTCCTTTGCCTTGTTTCAATTGCATGATCTGTCTTTTTGTTGTTGAATTGTATGATTTCTTTATATATGCTGAACACTTGACACTTATCAGATAAATGATTTGCAAATATTTTCTCCCATTCCATGAGTTGTCTTTTCACTTTCCTGATTGTATCATTTGATGCACAAAGTTTAACATTTTGATAAAGTTCAATTTATCTGTATTTTCTGAAGTTGCCTGTGTTTTTGGTATCATGTCTAAGAATCCTTTTCCAAATGCAAAGTCATAGAGAGTTATGTTTTCTTCTAAGAGTTGTATAGTGATAGCTCTTATATTTTGGTCCTTGATCTGTCTGTTTTGAGTTAATTTTTGTATATTATGTGAACTAGGAGTCCAGCTTCATTCTTTTGCATGTGGCCGTGCAGTTGTTCTTGTATCATTTGTAGAAGAGACTATTCCTTCCTCATTAAATAGTCCTGACATGATTGTCAAAAATCAGTTGGCCATAGGTATATAGATTTATTTCTGGTCTCTTAATTCTGTCCCACTTATCCATGTATCTATTCTTCACCCAGTAGCACACTGTGTTGATTACTGTACCTTTGTAATAAATTTTGAAATCAAGAAGTGTGATTTTTCCAACTTTATTTTTCTTTGTTAAGACTGTTTTGGGTAAGGTCTCTTGCAATTCCATATGAATTTTAGGATCAGCTTTTCCATTTCTGCAAAGTGGTTGGTTGAACTTTGATAAGGATTGCACTGAATTTATATATTGTTTTGGAAAGAATTGTCATCTGAACAATATCAAGTTTTCTAATCCATGAACATGGGATATTTTTCATTTATTTAGTCCTTTAAATTTCTTTCAGCAGTATTTTGGAATTTTAAATGTATAACTCTTGAGCCGCCTTGGTTAAATTTATTCCTAAGTACAGTGGGAACCTCGGTTTTCGAACATAATCTGTTCTGGAAGTCCATTCGAGTTCTGAAACGTTCAAAAACCAAGGCACAATTTCCAAATAGAAAGTAATGCAAAATGGATTAATCCGTTCCAGACTTTTAATATCAACCCCTAAAACTGCAAATTTAGCATAAATTTTACTCTCTAATGATACCATAGATCCATAAAATTTACGGCGTTCGTAAACTGAAATGTTCGTCAACAGAGACGTTCAAAAGCCAAAGTACCACTGTATTTTATTCTTTTGGATGCTATTATGAATAGAATAGTCATCTTAATTTCTTGTTCTGATTGTTCATTAGCTCTGAGAGGTTTTTCAGTGGATTATTTAGATTATTTATACATAAAATCATATCATCTGAAAATAAAGAGAATTCTATTTCTTCTTTCTAATTTGGATGCTTTTTTTCTGTTTCTTGCCTAATTGCACTGGCTAGAACATCCAGTACTATATTGAATAGAAGTGGTAAAAATAGGTATCCTGACCTTGTTTCTTATCTGAAGGAGAAAGCTTTCAGTCTTTTCACCATTGAGTAGCTGTGGGGCTTCCATAAATACCCTTTATCAAGTTGAGGAACTTCCCTTCTATTTCTAGTTTTGTGAGCTTTTTTTTTTTTTCGAGAAAGTGTGTATCATATTGTCAAATGCTTTCCTAGCATAATTGAGATCATGTGTTTTTTCCTTCATTCTATTAATGTAGTGTATTACAAAATAGATTTTCACATGTTGAACCACTCTTACAGTTCTTGGATTCATCTCATTTTCTGATGATGCATATATTCCTTTAATATGCTGCTGAGTTTGGTTTTCTAGTAATTGATTGAGTAGTTTTAGACCTACGTTCATAAGAGATAGTTGTGTGTAGTTTTCTTGTGATGTCTTTCTTTAGCTTGAGTGTCAGGGTAATGCTGGCCTCATAGACTGAGGAAGTGTTCTTTTATCTTCAAATTTTTCTAAGAGTTTGAAAAAGATTGGTGCTAATTCTTCTTTAAATATTTGGTAAAATTCACCAGTGAAGCCATCTGGTCTTGGCTTTGATTTGTTGGGAGATTTCTGAATACTGATTCAATCTTTCACTTAAAAGTCTGCTCAGATTTTGTCTTTCGTCTTGAGTCAGTTTTCTGTGTTTCTAGGAATTTGCCCATTTCATCTAGATTATCTAATTTTTTGGCGTGCAATTGTTCTTACTATTATAATCCTTTCTATTTATGCAAGTTTTCTATCAATAAATATCCCCACTTACATTTCTGGTATTAGTAATTTTATTCTTTCTTTTTTTCTTGTTCAGTCTAGTCGATCTTTTCGAGGTTACAACTTTTAGTTTTATTGATTCTGTTGTTTTTGTATTCTCTATTTTGTTTTTTCCACTCTCTTCTTTATTATATCCTTTCCTGTGCTAGCTTTGAGTTTAGTTTGCTCTTCTGTTTTAGTTCCTGAAGTTATAAAGTAAGGTCATTTATTTGAGATTTTTGTTCTTTAATAATGTACGCATTTACAGACATAGATTACTCGCTGAATACTGCTTTCACTGTATCCTATAGGATTTGGTATGTAGTGGTTTTGTTTTCATTCACCTAAGTATTTTTTAACTTCACTTGGAATTTATTCTTCGATCCACTGATTGTTTAACAGTATGTTGTTCAATTTCCCCATAATTTTGAGTTTTGTAGTTTTTATTGTGTTATTCATTTCCAGTTTAATTCCATTGTGTCAGAGAACATACTTTGTATGATCGATTTCAACCTTTTAACTTTACTGAGATTTGTTTTGTGGTCTAACATATGACCTATACTGGGTAATATTCCATGTACATTTGAGAAAAATGTGTATTTTTCTGTTGGTGGGTTCAGAGTTCTACATATGTCTGTTAGGTCTAATTGGTTTACAGTGCTGTTCAGATCCCCTATGTTCTTATTGATCTCCTGTCTAGTAGTTCTATCCATTGTCAAGAGTGGGTATTGAGGTTTTCAGCTAATATTTTAATACTGTTTACATCTCCCTTCAATTCTGTCAGAGTTTGCTTCCTATATTTTGGACCTCTGTTGTTAGGTTTGTAGATGTTTATACTTGTTATGTCATCTTTAAGAATTAGCCCCTTTATCAATATATAATATTCTCCATTGTCTCTTGTATCAATTTTTAATTTAAAATCAACAATGTCTTAGCATAACCACCCTAGCTCTCTTTTGGTTACTATTTACTTGGATATCTTTGAAAACCTGTCTTCCAAAGTGGCTGTACCATTTCTCATTACTACCAGCGATGAGTGAAGGTTCCTGTTATGCCACATCCTTCTCTGCATTTGCATTTGGTGTTTTCAGTTATTTTGGAGTTTTGCCATTCTAATATGTGTATAATGATAGCTCATTGTTTTACTGCATTATTATTTGATTAATTTATTTTTAGTGCACCCATTTTGCTTTCCTTTCATTTCTTTTTCTACATTTTTTTTTGGTTTTTTTCATAGTGTTTATCCTGTGTATTACAATTAACATGTTAACTTTATAACAATAAAAGTTGAATTCATACCATCTTAATTTGATAATATACAAAACTGTGCTCTCTTACAACTCCATTTCCCACTTTACATTGTTATTGTCACAAATTGCATCTTTATACATTATATGCCTATTAACATTGATTTATCATTATTGTTTTATGCATTTGTCTTTTAAATCATATAGTAAATAAAAGTGGAAAACCAAAAATACAACACTACTGGTTTTTATATTTACCTGTTTAAATAGAAATCAGATTCTTCCCCTCACCCACGTTTGTTTTTGCTGCCTGTTGTGAGTTGTTGTTTGTTCAGTGATTTTTCTATATTAAATACTGTGTTTGTTATTATGTGTGATCTCTAAAGTCTTTGCTCCTTAAACTTTTGGTCAGTTAGTCCTTTGATAAAGATTTCATGAATGCGTATAGTCATAAAAGAAATAGAAAAGAATTGAAAAATATCCTCCCTCAGCCTTTGAAAATTAGCTCTGTGTTGGGACACTCCTTCAGCTTTTCCAGGCTGTTTAGACTCTGCCTTAGCATTTTACAGATGAGGAAACTGAGGCACAGATAGATTAAATACTTTGCCCAAGGTCACAGAGGAAGTTGCAGAACCAGAATATGAAAATCTACCAAAGTATACTGTATACATCATTACAATGAACTCCCTCCCCAAATGAGTCATTACTTAAAATAGAACTTCATGTTGTGAGCACTCATCTCACTAGTTTCATATTTTCAGCCTTCCCACTCTGTTTTCACAAGTCCTTCTGAGCTTCACTAACTTGGTAGCCAGTAACCACACATGGCTATTAGTCGCTTGTAATGTGGCATCAGAATTGAGATCTGCTGGTAGTATAAAATATACACCAACTTTCACAAATTTAATACAAACAGAAAAATGTAAAATATCTCATTAATAATTTTTGTGTGGATAACATATTGGAATGATGATATTTTTTATATGTTTGATTAAGTAAAATATATTCTTAAAGTTAACTTCACTTGGTATTTTTTAACTTTTTAAAACTTTCCTACTAGAACATTTAAATTACATTGCTCACATTATATTTCAATTGTCGAATTTCTTCCTTATCCTTTCTACTACATTTGTTGACCATCCTCCTCTAGCCCCATATTAGGCTTATTCTCGCAAAACTCTTCTGTGAACCCTAAAACATGCATCTACTTAAATGAAGTCATGAGATATTCTTGAATGGCCCAGAGATTTCATTTGGTACAAGTTGAGTATGACTTGTATCATTTTCATTTCAAATACAACTGAAGTATTCTTAGTCTCTTACTTTTTTTTTTAAAGTGGGTGATTTCACCACTTTTTTTTTTTAACTTTTATTTTAAGTGTGCTTTTCCAGGACCCATCAGTTCCAAGTCAAGTAGTTGTTTTAATCTAGTTGTGGAGGGTACAGCTCACAGTGTCCCATGTGGGGATCGAACCAGCAACCTTGCTGTAAGAGCACCGCGCTCTAATCAACTGAACTAACCTGCCGCCCCCTTAGTCTCTTACTTTAGTAATGCAAAAGGCAATATTAGAAAAATAAAGGAAAGGCAGAACTACCAAGATAAGTGCCACAATGGTTTAGAATAAAGGCCCCCTCTTTTTTATCAGAAGTATGTAACTTCCAACAGAATTTTGCAAGAATATGTTTTCCCTTAAAGTTACTGACTCCTTTCAGATTTCAGGAGTAAAAAGGACTTTAAAAGACAAGTCCCCTGCCTAACTAATGTCTAAAGGTCTTCTACAACATTTCCAAGTGTTTGCAGTGGGCAACTCACTCCTTCCCAATGCTGCCAGTCTGGTTGGTCGTCGTCGTCATCATCATTTCTTATATTGAGCTACAGTGTTGACCTGCAGCTTTTACCTGTTGATTCTGTTTCTTCCCTCTGTTCTTGGATCACATAAACCAGACACACTTGCACATGACAGTCCTGAAATTACATAAAGCCAGCTGTTCCCCTGGACACTTCCTGGTCCCCACTCATTTTTCTATATACACAGTCTAATTCCACATGCATAAAGCACTGGGTGCTCTCCTTCCCTGACTCACAAGTTCTGTAGCCAAACAAATGGAAGTAAGGATCCCCGCTTCCTGTTTAGCAGCAAGTGTTCAGCCATAGACATTACAAGGAGATACACCAAACAGCAATTTGGCAGCTACTGTTTATTAAGATTGGTGTCCAAGCAACTCTGCTGTATCTCCATTTTAAAGAGCTATGCCTTGTAATTTCACCTTCCCTTGGCACCTAGTACAAGTGCACAGAGGTGGTGAGTAAGAAAGGCCTCAGTTTGTACAAATGATATTCTGGAACAAAAGTTACGTATATATCATAGTAAGCCAGCAAGTAGTGATTGGGAAAGGTAGACACAGCACATGGAAAAAGCCTTTGAGGCTGGAATCTAGTCCCAACTCTACCACTAACTTGCTCTATGACCTTGGGCAAATCATTTGATGATACTCTAGTCCATTTTCCCCATCATGAAATGAGACAGACAAATGAGATAATCGCTCAAGTCCCTTCCAGTTCTGATATTCTATGAAATCTTAGTTCAAATATAATAATATTCATTAAGTACTTGCCTTGTGATAGATACTATGCTAAACAGCATTTACATGTATTACCACATTTAAATCTCAACCTTGTGAGGTAGGTACTGTAAGGGAAGGTAAGGATCTGCCCATGGTCACAAAATAGTGTGACTGGGCTTCTAACGCAGACAGTCTGACTTAAGAGCTGGCATGCTCCCTCCATACTATGTTACCTCTAAATATACGAGACGCTTGGTATTTAAAGAGGTTCCACAGTGAATACTTTGGGGAAATGAATAATTATCTCCTAACTTATCATCTTTTAAATTCTTACTACCATCTTACATAACTTTAGTGTTTCCATTTTGTTGTTTTTAATCAAATTATACCTGTATTTGCTGAATGAGTAGAAATTCTTACTCATGATTTAAGATGAAGGAAGACAGGAGAGGATGGAGTTCAATCCTTATCTCAGCAGGCTGATGATTCCCTAAAGTACCATTGACTAAATTGCTCAAAAATGATGCTATGGAGAAATGAATTAGAAAAGTGTGTTTGAAAATATCACTAATTTTGACCTTTTTCTCTCTTTCCACAGTGACTGTTTTGAGCCCAGCAGAAAAAGGTAAGAGGGTGCTGTGAACTGTATTGGTCAGGACTGTATCCATCTTTCCTATCTAAAAGTGAGTTACATGAAAGCCTATAATTTGAGCAAATTTTTCACTTGAGTTTAGGACAACGGTTTTCAAGAAGCTTACCCAGAAGCACAGCAGAACCTATTTTCAGTGGCCCCTTTGGCTGTAGGACAGAACTGAAAGTTACCAGGACTTCTGATGGAGAAGGGCACAGACAACCACTCTGTTGGCCATAGTAACCCTAGGCTCTCCCTGGGTTCATTGCTGGGTTCATTCCTACATACCTTGCCTTTTTAACCAACTCGCCTCCTGTTCAAGGCATTGGGTAAGGGCTCTACTGGGGGCTTGTAAGGCCTAAGTCGTTGCCCAGCACACTTCCAGTACAGTCACTGTACTCCTCTCCACTCCTCATCCCTGTCTTGGCTAGATCTGCAATCTGCACTGTCATTCTACCTAAAGAGATGGAGGTATTTTCCATTAAAAACCTGTAAGCTAAGCATGAGTCTTAAGAAAGCTTTAGCTTTACATTATTTCATCAGGTATAACCATAAGTATTTATGTAGCCAGTTTTAATTCTCACTTCGTGGGAAATAGTTGTTGTCGTTCACTAACTACATAGCATTAGTATTGTGTTGTTTTTAACCTCCAGCTTGCTATTACTCATTTAGCAGAGGTGTTGGCTCTAGAGGCCGTGAAGCACAGTGGTGGGAAGACAGTAGACCATAGTAGTTAAAAGTATGAACTGTCTAAATTCAAATCCTGACTTCACTACTTCCTGGTAAATTATTTTATCCTGCTTGTGCTCTTTTTATTTGTGTGTAGAATAGCAATAATAATACTACCTACTTTGTAAAGCTGTTGGAACAATTAATGAGTTAATACATAGAAAGCACTTACAACAGTGGTGAGTAAAGCTCATATTGGTGATTCTATAAATGCTTGCTACTATTATTATAGCCTTAGAGCAAGTTTTGAGTTGCCTCTTATCCTTATCTATGCTTCATAAAGTCAGAGATCATTTTGTGTGTGTTTGCATATATTTATATTTATATTTATATTTATATTTATAAATAAATATTATTTTCAACAATAAACTTTCAAGACAAGTTGGGTGGGGATTTAGATGATGCTCTACCATAATAGGAACAATGACAGTAATATTGTTATTATTACTGGAAACTATACCTTATTGTGCCAGGTACCCTGCTAAGTATTGTAGAGACATGGCCTCCTTCAATATTTCCATCAACACAATGATGTGCACATGCTTATGTCCATTTTATTGAGAAAGAAACTAAGGTTTAGAGAGGTTAAGTAACTTATCCCAGGTCATCTAGAGTGTAAGCCCAACTCAGTTCAAAGCCAGTTACCAGGATTTCAGTTCTTTAACAACAAAAGGACTATTATTGTTATTGTTATCAACACATTGCCTCCTCTACCGCTGCATCTCTATCATTCAAAGCATTTCCTAAGTGTCAGTTAGCATAATGGATGGACCCATGTCTTGAAAACAGAATTTCTGAGTCCTGTATAATCACAGATGACATATTACATTCTGGCTTCTTTGAAGAAAGAGCCTGTCTATGTAAACCAATGTACTTGTAAGACAAGTAAAATGTGTTGACCTCGTCATAATACTGATGTACTTATTTTGCTTTCATTAGAGTGTTTTGC
Source organism: Rhinolophus ferrumequinum (assembly GCF_004115265.2). NCBI lineage: Eukaryota > Metazoa > Chordata > Mammalia > Chiroptera > Rhinolophidae > Rhinolophus > Rhinolophus ferrumequinum. The sequence continues at coordinate 95,692 of NC_046284.1, forward strand.
ATAGATGATCTCATTCAGCATCATACTATCTCTATTTTGAAGATCTTGACTGGAAAATCTTCCTTCCTCTATTCCTGAAGTGAGGATCTGGGATAAGCTGGAGGTTAGAAATTTAGTAGGGTCCAAGGATGGGTGGGGCTAAGGGATGAATTTAGGAATGAGATTAGGCACAATCTGTCAGACAATCCACATATAATCAAGACTAATATATTGATTAAATTGATTAAATAATTTTAAGCAAAACTTTAATGCATTCTGTGAGAATTCATTTTAATCTTGAATGGTTTGCATACTAAATTCTCTGATTTCTCTTTTAAAGTTAAAAATGGTTGTAATTATTTAACTTTTTAGAAACAGATGCAATTCCTAAATAATAGAACTTTTATAATCTGAACTGTGTCTCCCCCTCCCAAATTCATATGTGGAAGTCCTAACCCCCAGGACCTCAAAATATAACTGTTTGGAGATGGGGTTTTTAAAGAGGGGATTAAGGTAAAATGAGGTCCCTGGGGTGGGCCTAATGAATAAGACTTGTGACTTTATAAGAGGAGGAGATGAGAACACAGACACACACAGAGGGATGATCGTGTGAGGACACGGGGAGCAGACGGCCGTCAACACGCCCAGGAGAGAGGCCTCAGAACCAGCCCTACCCACTCTTTGATCTTGGACTTCTAGTTTCCAAAATTTTGAGAAAGTCATTTTCTGTTGTTTAAGCCACTTAGTCTGTGGTACTTTAGTATGGCAGCCTGAGCAAACGAATACAAGAACTTATTTAGTTTTCCATTTGAAAACCCAGAGCATGGGAATATCTGCTTTGTGTTAGCTTCCTGATTACACTAACCTTAATTTATCAGTGACATAATAGACATCAGGAGTTTGCGAGGGAAAACGTTTCGGCCACAGTATGATCTTTTCTACTCACCTCCAAACTGTATAGGAAAATCAAAATTAGGTTTTGAACAGTTATCTCAGTGCTCTTAATAATATACTATTTTATATTTATTATTGTAAAATTATTTTATAATGAGGATTTTGGGGAGCAGACAAAGGCTTTCTTTAGAGGTTAACCCACTTCTAAAAGAATATTAATCATGGTATTAATATAATAATCATTGTTATACGTATTCTTATTATATAATAGAATAATTATTAATATACTAATTAATATTTATATCATTTTGTTATACAAATAATGCTTATTGAAAATTCAATAAGGAAACATCAGCCAGAGTGTAGCCAATTCTAGGTTTCAGAGTTACGATTTGGTGGCCAGCCCAGTGGCTCAGGTGGAGGGAGCGCCGTGCTCCTAACGCTGAGGTCACGGGTTCGATTCCCACATGTGTCAGTGAGCTGCGCCGTCTACAGCTAAGACGGTGAACAATATCTCTCCCTGGAGCTGGGCTGCCGTGAGCAGCCAGAGGTCGGCTGTGTGCCGTTAGCTGCTGTGTGCTGCTGTGGCCTACCGTGGGCTGCCGTGAGTGGCTGGCGACCGACTGCCTCAGCCAGGGAAGCGCAAGGCTCATAATACCAGCATGGGCCAGGGAGCTGTGTCCTACACAACTAGACTGAGAAACAATGCCTTGAACCGGAGTGGGGTGGAGGCGGAAGAAGGGAGGAAAAAGAGTTATGCTTTGGGTTCCTCCTCCAGCTGTGTATGACACTGCTTTCAATCATACAGCCTATAACTCCCAACACATTTAACTATGGCTGTGAGGAAAATAAAAATTTTAGGCTAGAAAGTCAGAATAAATAGCTATCTATTATACTAAATATTAGAAAAACTAAAATGAAAAGATATGAAAGGAAAAGTCCAATTTTATTTATTTGTTTCTTTATTTAGAGGTTGTTAGACTAAGTATTTTTATTATTAACTGTAACAGGTGAAGGGACCAGAGGCTCAAAGATAACTATGGTCACTTAACTATTAAAGAGTCATAATAAAAACTACTTCAAGTGCACTCATTATGTGCCAGCTACTGCTCTAACATGCTTTAGGTACATGTAATTCTCATTAAAGCCAGATGAAGTAAGTATGATCATATGGATCATATGTTCATTTATGGATAAAAAAACTGAGTATAGAGAGTACATAAGTTTGCTAGAGCTGCCATGACGATTTGCCACAAACATGGTGGCATGAAACAGCAGAAATGTATCCTCTTATGGTTCTGGAAGGTAAAAGTCTGAAATCAGGGTGTTGGAGGGCCATGCTCCTTCCAGAGGCTCCATTTGCAAGCAGTTCTCTCACTCTCCACCCTGGCAACCACTGATCTATTTTCTGTCCCTGTAGTTTTACCTTCTTCAGGATGTCATATAAATTGAGTCATAAGATACATAGCCCTTTCTATCTGGCTTCTTTCACTTAGCAATATGCTTTTAAGATTCATCCATGTCAGTGTGTGTAGGAGTACTTTGTTCCTTTGTATTGCTACATAGTATTCTATATTATGTATGTTTAACTTATAAGAAACTACCAAACTGTTTTCCAAAGCAGTTCTATCATTTTGTATCCCCATCAGTGAAACATGAGAGTTCCAGTTGGTCTACATCTTCACTGTCACTTGGTGTTTTCAAGGTTTTGAAAACCATTATGTTGTCTATGAAGTGGTATCTCCTTGTGGTTTTAATTTTAATTTAATTTAAATGTCTATGTCTTCTGCCTGTTTTTATTGAGTTGTTTCTCTCATTATTCACTTGTAACTGATCTTTAAATGTTTAGATACAAGATTTTTTGTTTTTAAGCAAATAGATTCCTCTCCTGGGAGCAAAATTAGGGTTGATGTGAGCCAGTTACCAGGAGGCATATTTATGTTTGATATGAGGAAGATGTGTCTAACAGTCAGAGTTATCCAACAACAGAATGGGCAGGCCCAAGAGTTGATAAGTTTCCCATTACTTCAGGTGTTCAAGCAAAAGCTGGGTAATTATTATGGATAATGCAAATCAAATTTATATGTCATGGAGAATGTTAGATCCAATGGAATCTAAGGACTCTTTCAAATGTAAAATTTTATAATATTAAAATAAATCAAGTGAACATCATACTAATAAGGTACAAGATTTTTTGGTTGCATTAACAAAAGGAAATACATTCTGATGAAACCAAGCTGGGATTGTGATAACCTGGGCCACTTCCCCAGCCAGTGAAAAACTGGCTTACCCATCCCTAACCACCACATGGATAATAGAGATTCTCTGCTCTGCTTTGGTGTCCACTGTGAAAATCCCTGACGTGGTTGATGGGGTGTGTGTGTGTGTCACATATGATGAGATCAGCAAGGTTAACCAGCTTCTCAAGGACACACAGTTTTTAAGTGGCAGGTCTAGAGTTGAAACACTTTAATCCAAGTTTATAAGCACAAAAAGGCTATATATTTTGTTAGCTTTGTGGTTTACTAAATTCCAATACACTGGAACTACAAAGCTCTTTGAAACTGAAAAATACTAACTTGAGGACAAGTAAAATTAAACCGTGCTTTGCACGGTGGCTAGCAAACTTATGAAACTCATTATCCCCCAGAACTGGTACAGACTTTAGACATACCCAGCTTCAGAAAATGTTTATAATCATTGATGAGTACTACATGCCAATGGATAATTAGAGGAAATGACGATACTTGGTAGATGGCCGTAACTTTTGAAGTTGATATCAATAAGGAAAGCCAGGCATACTCTTTCAAAACATGATGCCATATGTTGGCACTGGAATTGGAGCCCACCAACAGAGAGACTCCTGGGGGTAGCTGGGTAAACCTTGGAAATAACTCTGAAGAAAATTTTGTATTTTCCTAGGGGATAGCTAAATCATGGAAACAACTCTTGAGAAATTCTTGTACTCTCATGAACTGTCCTTAGCTCTTTGATTACAGCCCATGGGCCTCTAACCCCATCCTCTCCAAACACTTCTTCAAATAGCTGTGAGACAAACTGCAGCTTTTTGTTAGAGCTTTTAAGGCAGGGGAAATAAAGTTAGGCAGTGAACTCAAACATTAGAGTCGACACCTCATTGCTAGGTGTCCTACTTAAAGGTAGGACTGTCTGGCTGACAAATTTCCCCCAGTCATAATCTGGAGATTTCTATCTTAAACCAAAATTGGATTCAAGTGAGGTCTCTTTCCATTGGTAAAACTACAGCTGCTGTTCCTATTGGAATTATAGTATGAAGTTGAAAGATATACCCCTGCCTGGGTACATCCTTTACCAACTCCAGTGCTTTTAGCCATCAGCTGTAAGGAACATGACCAACTCCCAAAGAAAAATCCACATAAGACTGCAGTTGTTCTGAATTTAGTCACTGTGTTTATAAATCATTTATTTCAGGATAAAAGCTCAAGTAGTCATTCTCCTTTGCATGCTGTGGAAACAAAAAAAACTTGGCTTTCATATGCTAATCACAGCTCCAGCAGCTTATGATGCCCCAAGACTGTGATCTCTACCAGATAAGCAAAGAGCTCTACTGGGCCAGCTTGCTTGAAAAGATGTCATTGAGTAGTGGCAGTTCAGGAACACAGTTTACAAGCTATTTGATTTCTGTAGTGATCTGAAACCTCACTAGAGCATCTCACCTAAAAAGAAAGACTCAGTGTCCCTGCAGTTTATACAAATGATTAGTCTAGGTAATAATTCACTACAAATAAATATGTTGCTAGGTGTCTTTTTAAATTTTTTTTTTATTAGTTTCAGGTGTATAAAACAAAGAATGGACTTTCATACATTTGGGACCATAGCTTAGGAATATACAGAAGGTGCCAAAAAAATGTATACACATTTTAAGAAAGGAAAAAAAACTGCCTTAAAATTGTAATACTCAATATATACCGATAACAAAAGATGAATACAAGTCATGTGTATACATTTTTTGGCACCCCTGGTATATATGTATGAGTATTACAATTTTAATACTGTTTTTTCCTTTCTTAAAATGTATATACATTGTTTTGGCACCGTGTGTGTGTGTGTGTGTGTGTGTGTGTGTGTGTATGTGTGTGTGTGTGTGTGTAGAGAGAGAGAGAGAGGGAGAGAGAGAGAAACATAAAATTGAGAATCAGAGTGCATATCCATAATTCAGTAACACACACTGCAGAGTGAAATGTGACAGGGGTATGGTAATTTGCATTTCTCTGATGATTAGTGACATTGAGCAACTTTTCATATGTCTATTGGCCATCTGTGTGTCCTCTTTGGAGCAATGTCTATTCAGATCTTCTGCCCTTTTTAAATTGAATTGTTTGGTCTTTTGGGAGTTAAGTTCTTTGAGTTCTTAATAAATTTTGGATATTAACCCCTTATCGATATATCATTCTCCCATTCGGTAGGTTGTCTTTTTGATTTGTTGATGGTTTCCTTTGTGTTCAAAATTTGGCATTGTAACTTGTTTCTGTCACTGCGTGAGGAAAAGTAAGAATTAATATTTTATAGTAATACTAAAAAAATACTTGGTAATAGAAAAACAAAATAGAAATTTGTTGTTGAGCTTTATGTTTTTCTGAACTCTTAGAAATGGACAAAAGGATAGTGTAAACACTGTGTTTTTTCTTAAATTTCAGTTATCTACCTCATATTCTACCATGCCATCTTTGTGTTCTTTACCTGGACCTACTGGAAGTCTATTTTTACACTCCCACAACAGCCAAACCAGAAGGTAAGAATACCGTTTACTTCATAAACACTAAAAACAGAGGAAAGCAGAAAAGTCAATAAGGCAAGAAGAGGGCAAAAAGAAGAGCAAAAAGCCTTCCATTACAAAAGAGAGATTCAGAGTGATCTTTAAAAATGACTCTTCATGCAAACAATAAATTAAGGGGCAGATTGTATATTGAAGGAGTTTGTGAAATCACCAGTCATGGATATGTTTAAAACCAGGAAAGCACTACCTGCATTGATAATATAATTAGAGAAACAAGAACCCACTTGGATTCTGAAAACTCATCTACTTCAATTCTATGAAACTATTATTTTAGAACCCAGTGAGCCTCTGGAAAACCACTGTTAGGAAAAAAGTTACAATAGTCAAATTGATCAAAGTGTGCTCCTTTGAACCAAAATGTTTCATGCAGTATTTGGAAATGTTTATCAAAGAATTTGGAGTCATATCAGGCATTCAAAACGTGACTACTGTAAAACAGATTAGGTTCCAAAGTAGAAAAATTAAAAAAAAAACACATACAAGGGAAGTGATTTTAACAGCCTCCAAATATTAGGGAAAATAGTGGTTTAAATTTTACCATTTATGGAATCAAAATGGTACAAGAAAAATCAAAACAAGAAAAATAAAATTAAACACAAAGGAAGGCAGTAAAGTAAGAATTGAGGAACATAAAACAGATAAGCTATAAAGAAAATAAATAGCAAAATTATAGAAGTCCTTTCTTATGAGTAATTATTTGAAATATAAATGAATTAAGCTATCAAATTAAAAGGCAGATAGTCACATAACAGATACACATTATCACCTATTTTATGCTGTCTACAAATAACTCACTTTATTTTTCAATCACAGTTGATATATTAACTATATTCCCTATGCTGTACTTTGCATCCCTGTGACAATTTTGTAACTACCATATGATTTCACTTGTATGTGGAATCTAAACAACAAAATATTTGAACAAACGAAACAGAAACAGGCTCATAGATACAGAGAACAAACTGATGGTTGCCAGATGGGAGGGGGTTGGGAGGTTGGGCAAAAACGATGCAGGGATTTGGATGGTGTAGATGCCTGACCACTGCAGTGTACACCTGAAGTTGAAGCTGAATAATAAGAATGTCAATTATAAGTTAATATATATATGGTCACAGGATGTGGAATATAGCATAGGGAATAGAGTCAGTGGAATTATAACAGCTCTACACGATGTCAGAGGGGTAGTAGATTGGGGGAAGGGGGTTATCACTTTGTGAGGGGTGTAAATGTCTAACTAGTACATTGTTTTGTACACATGAAACTAATAAAAAAAGAAGTACAAATTGGTAGTTACAAAATAATCAAGCGGATGTAAAGTACAGCATAGGGGATATAGTCAATAATGTTGTAATAACTATGTATAATGTCAGTTGGGTACTAGACTAATTGAGGGGATCACTTCTTAAATTATAGAAATGTGTAACCACTATGCTGTACACATGAATTTAATAGAAAATAATATTGAATGGCAAAATAAATAAATGAATAAATAAATACAGTGAAAAAAATATTGCCAAAACCAGTTAGACAGATACAAATAAATGGATAGACATCCTGTGTTTGTGGATTGGAAGAGTTAGTTACTATTGTAGACTACTCAAAGTAGTCTACAGATTCAATCCAATCTCTCTCAATACTCCAATGATTTTTTTTATAAATAGAAAAATTCTATCCTACAATTCATAAGGATTCTTGAGAAACCCCAAATAGCCAAAAGAATCTTGAAAGCCAAAGTTAGAAGTCTCACATTTCCATATTTCAAAAATTACTGCAAAACTACAGTAATCAAAACAATGTAGTACAGACATAAAGTCTAACGGAATAGAATAAAGAGCTCAGAAATTAACCCTTGTCTATACGATCAGACGATTTTTTGACAAAGGTGCCAAGATCATTCAATGGGGAAAAAATGGTATTTTCAACAAATGGTGTTCAGAAAACTGGATATGCACATGCAAAATAATGGAGCTGGGTTCTTACTTTACACCATATACAAAAATAAACTCAAATGGATTAAAGACCTAAACCTAAAAAGCTAATATTATAAAACCCTTAGAAGAAAACATAGGAAATAAGTTTTGTGACATTGGGTTTTACAAGGATTTCTTGGATATGACACCAAAAACAAAAGTAAAAATAGATAATGGGATTATTTCAAAATTTAAAAACTTCTGGATATCAAAACACAACCAACAGAGTGAAAAGACAACCTATAGAATGGAAGAAAATTTTCACGAATTATATATCTGGCAAGTGGTTAATATCCAGAATATGAAAGAACTCTTACAACTCTACAACAACAAAAATCCCTCCCAACAACCCAGTTTTACAGTGGGCAAAGGACTTGAATAGACGTTTCTCCAAAGAAGATACACACATAACCAACAAACACATGAAGAAATGCTCAACATCATTAAGCATTAGGGAACTATGTATCAAAACCACAATGAAATACCACTTCACATCCATTGGGATGCCTACTACTTTTTTTTTTTTTAAGTAGAAAATAGAAAGTGTTGGAGAGGATGTGGAAAAATTGGAACCCTTGTGTGATGGTGGCAATATATAATGGTGCAGCCACTATGGAGAACAGCGTGATAGTCCCTCAAATAATTAAAAATAGAACTAAAATATGATCCAGCAATTCCACTTTTAAGTATATACCCAAAAGAATTGAAAGCAGGATCTCAGAGATTTATTTGTACACATATGTTCAACAATTGTTCATAGATTATTCATAATAGTCAAAGGTGGAAACAACCCAAATAATCATCAACAGATGAATGGAAAAACAAAATGTGATATACAGACACAATGGAATATTATTCAGCCTCAAAAAGGAAGGAAATTCTGAACAGACTCACTTGTAGCTTGCTACAGTATGAGATTCCTAAATTGCTATTGCTAATTCCTCTGCTATTCCCAAATAAACTCAGTTTCTGGTAATTTGATCTTGCCTAAATTTACCTCTTTATTTAAGTTGACATACCTAAACAACAGATACTATGGAGCCACTCAAAAGAGCCAGGCCCATCTAGAGATCTGATAATAGAGATTAAAGATTACGAAGATTAAAAAAAAAATCAAGGTATTAGATGAATTCGTGAGCTAACTATTCTTTGAAAAGGGATATGTATCTCTGTGTGTGTCGGAAATGACACGCTAAGAATAGCTAGGTTTCTCAGCACCATTCACTAAATGATACATTTTCCTCCTTTATCATATACTGTATCTAGTCAACAACTTTATAGTATATCATACCTGGCCTGGAGTTAAGTCTGCTGCTAATTTTTGTCATTTATAATTTATTTTAATTTTTTTAGTGTGATTTCTCCTCATTTATTTTCTTTTTTAGAACTTCCTTGGATATTTTTGAATGGTTAATCGTCCAAATTAATTTTGAAATATTTCCTCAAATTCCCAAAAGTATTCTCTTAGACATTTGATTAGGATTGTACTGGATATAAGATTACTTTTAAAAGATATTATAATTATGCAATGTTTGAATCTTAGTACTTAACCTAAAAGTATATCTTTTCTTTATTCAAACGTTTTTTTTGTCTCAAAAGTTTATCATTTTTAAAGTCAGTTTTATTAATTTATTTTAGTATTTATTTTTAGCTATTTAATTTTTGTGGTTATTATAAATAGGATTCTTTTATATTTTCTAAGTGGTTATGCTTTATACATAGGAAAGTTTTTAATTTTTATATTTAATTTTTATAACTGGTTACCTTAACTCATTTTTTATTGATTCTACAAGTTTTTCAATTGATCCTTGGGATTTTCATATCATTTACAAACAAATTACAATCCTAATTTAATTTCAGTACTTAATTTCTTATTTTTATTCCATATATAATCACATTGGCTATCATTTCCCTACATGGTATGATGGTGGGCATTCTTGTCTTGTTCCAGACTTCAATGGGAATAATGATAATGTTTCATTATAAAGCAAGTTACTGGCTTTGGTATAAAGCATACATTTTTAAATTATTCTAAATTCTTTATGAGTTTTTATTAGAAATTATGCTGAATTTTACAAAATCCTGTTAGCATCAATTAAGAAAAAAGAAAGGAAGGAAATTCTGATACACACTACAACATGGATGTACTTTGAGGACTTTATGCTAAGTGAAATAAGCCAGTCATAAAAAGACAAATATTGTATGATTCTACTTATATGAGGTACCAAGAGTAGTAAAATTTACAGAGACAGAAAGTAAAATGGTGGTTGTCAGAGGCTGGTGGGAAGGGGGGTTGGGGAGTTGTTGTGTAATGAGCATGGAATTTCAGTTTTGAAAGATGAAAAAAGGACTGAAGAATGATGGTGGTGATGGTTGCACAACAATGTGAATGTATTTAATGCCACCGAGTTGTACACTTAAAAATAGTTTAAATGGTTGAATTTTATGTTGTGTATATCTTACCATAAGGGAAAAAATGGATCAAATCCCAAAATGTAAGACCTAAACCTCTTAAACAATTAGAAGAAAACCTAGGGAAAAAAATCTTCATGACCTTGGATTTAGCAATGGATTTTTAGGTAGGACACCAAAAGCACAAGAAACAAAAGAAAAAATAGATAAATTAAACTTTATAAAAATTAAAAACTTTTGTGCATCAAACTACACTATTAAGAAAGTGAGAAGGCCACCCAAAGAATGGGGGAAAATATTTGCAAATCATATATCTAATAAGTGCCAAGTATCTAGAATAAATAGAAATTCTTAAAAGTCAACAACAGAAAGACAACAACCCAATTAAAAATGGTCAAATGACTTGAATAGACATTTAAAGAATATATACAAATGGCCAACAAGCACATGAAAAGAGTCAACAGAGAAATACAAATCAAGAACACAGTGAGATACCACTTCATACCCCCTAGGATGGAAAAGAAGGGAAGGAAGAAAACGGAGGGAGGGAGGGGTCAGAAAGAGAGAGAGGGGGAGAGAGAGAGAGAGAGAGAGAGAGAGAGAGAGAGAGAGAGAGAGAGAGAGAGAGAGAGAGAGAGAGAGAGAGAGAAGAAGAAAGGAAAAAGGAAATGGGAAAATAACAAGTTTTGGTGTGGATATATAGAACTCTTAATCCTTATACATTGCTACTGGGAATGTAAAATGGTGTGACTGATGTAGAAAACAGTTCTGTGGTTTCTCATAAAGTTAAACACAGTATTACCATACGATCCAGCAATTTTTCTCCTAGGTTTATATACTCACTTGAAAACAGGTGTTCAAACAAATGGTTATACACAATTGTTCATAATGCATTATTCACTATAACCAAAAGGTGGAAAGGACCCAAATGTCCATCAATGGATGAACGGATAAATCAAGTGTGGTGTGTCCATACAAGGGAATATTATTCAGCCATAAAAGGGAACGTGTTACTGATACATGCTACAACATGGATGAACTTTGAAAACATTCTGCTGATTGACACACCAGACACAAAAGGCCACATGTTGTTTGATTCCAGTTATATGAAATATACAGAAAGGAAAATCTAATGAGACAAGAACTAGATTAGTGGTTGCCAGAGTCTGGAGATGGGGGGAATAGGGAAAGATTCTTAATGTATATGGGGGTCTCCTTTTGGGGTGATAAAAATATTCTGAAACTAGATAGTGGTGATGGCTGCACAAAACTGTGAATACAAGGACTGACAATTAAGTTCCCAAACTCATCCTAGAAAAAGTACTACATACCTCATTGCTGAATATCACTATGGTCACCTTCGAAGGACTCCCCTTGGGAAGCTATGCACTGACACCAGTGCCTAGTCCACCCTTCAAAGCAATTTTGGAACTCTTTTTCTGGAATGGCCATCAGAGCTATCGTCGTATTACCCTTGATGCCCTGAATGTCATCAAAATGTCTTCCTTTCACTATTTCCTTTATCTTCAGGTAAAAAAAGAAGTCATTGGGGGCCAGATCAGGTGAGTAGGGAGGGTGTTCCAATACAGTTATTTGTTTACTGGCTAAAAATTCCCTCACAGGCAGTGCCGTGTAAGCTGGTGCATTGTTGTGATACAAGAACCATGAATTGTTGGCGAAAAGTTCAGGTCGTTTTTGTCTAACTTTTTCATGCAGGCTTTTCAGCACTTCTGAAAAATAAACTTGGTTAACTGTTTGTCCAGTTGGTACAAATTCATAATGAACAATCCCTCTGATATCAAAAAAGGTTTTGACTTGATTTGGACTGACGGAAATTTTTTGGTCTTGGAGAATTGGCTGACTTCCATTGTGCACTTTGACGCTTTGTTTCAGTGTTGTATTGGTACACCCATGTTTCATCACCAGCAGAGTTTCCAGGCGGGCACTCCTGCCCATTCTCAGGAATTTTTTTCGCTTTCCTGTTCCCGAATCCCAAGATATAAACTGTTTTCAGTTCTCCACAATGAAATGTTTCCACAAAGTGATGGCCGATACTACCAACCACCTGGGTTCAAGGAGCCAATTTTCCCAATTTCCCAATCAACTTTTCTCAGGATTCGGGAACAGGAAAGTGAAAAAAATTTCTGAGAACGGGCAGGAATTCCCGCCTGGAAACCTTAATCACCAGTGATAACACTGCCCAAAACATCGTCTTGCCTCTCCAAAAGGTCTTGGCAAATTTCGACTCTCCTTTGCTTTTGTTCATCAGTGAGCTCCTTCGGGACCATTTTTTGCACACACCTTTCTCATGCCAAGATTTTCAGTTAAGATTTTCCTCACTGTTTCTCTATCGATGTTTACTGGGTCTGCTATGCTTCTCACAGTCAGTCGATGAGTTTGACGCACAATTCTATGAATTTTTGCAATGTTTTCATCAGTTCTGCTCATTACTGGCCACCCTGACCTCTCTTCATCAGTGACGTGTCCTCTCCCCTCAGAAAAACATTTAATCCATTCATATACTGCCATTTTCTTCATGGCATTATCCATGATAGAAATCATAAACTCTGACTAACATGTCCCTGATTTCACTTCCACTCTTGCCAAGTTTAACAAGAAATTTAATATATGTTCGTTGCCCTAATTCAAGCTCAGACATTCTCGCGATGGGACACAAAAACACGCCACAACAATAATGAACGCCACTCAGCAAGACACCGCCACATGTCGACATGAACACAGCTGTGAGACACTGATATACCAAGGTTATAGAACCTTCCCGAGCTGTTTGTACAGTGCTGCCAATGGAAGTGCATGGGGGCAAGTTTGTGAACTTAATTGGCAGACCTCATATACTAAATGGCACTGAATTGTACACTATAAAATGTGTACCTTAAAATGGAGTTTTATGTTATTGAATTTTAGCTCAATAAAAATAATTTTCGGTGGGGGTAGGGGGGAAGGTGAGGGGATTAGAAAACAATCGGTAACCACAAGATGGCCACGGGGTTTGAAAATTAATCTGGGGAACGTAATTTAGTAGTTACCAGAGGGTAAAGGAGTTGGGGGGTGGGAGATGAGGGTAAGGGGGATCAAATATATGGTGATGGAAGGAGAACTGACTCTGGGTGGTGAACACACAGTGTAATTTATAGATGATGTGATACAGAATTGCACACCTGAAATCTATGTAATTTTACTAACAATTGTCACCCCAATAAATTAAAAAAATGAAAAAAAATAATTTTCCCCTTCACACTATTTATGAAGCTTGTAGAAAGGATGAGAGGGTGGGAATGGTGTAGACCTAAATTGGGTGAGATGATGACAGAATTTAGATAAGCACTGCACATGTGTAACATTTAAGACAACATCTTTATCATTTTTAATTGGAAAAAAGAAAAGGTGAGTCTTTGGGGACTATTTGATAGCCACCATATTAATTTCTCTAATACCAACTATACCCCAGTCTATCACCAATTGTCCCACCCAAAATCCATTTACTGGCTCACTGCATCCTAATCCCCAAAAAGGCTTGGTCAGTACCAGAAATTGGGCGTGTAGGTGTAGCATTTTATTCCAAACTAAAGCCAACTTCTTGAGTAACCAACCACAAGGTTTTCATCACAAAGAAGCAGTTACACCTCTGTCTCTGCCTTTCAAGCAGACAAGAAAGTTACTAGGTTGGTGCAAAAGTAATTGTGGTTTAAAAAATTAAAAATAATATATTCCCAAAGAAATTCCCCAAAAGTGCCCAAAGGTGCTACTTCTAATTATCAAAATTAAGAATTGTTAAAAACAATTCTTTTGAGTCAGTCAGTATAATTTTCTTCTAAGAAAACAACATACCCAGTTGTTTTTATATTAAATTTACATTATTTAGTTATTATTTTATAACATTGATCTATAGCCTTTTGGTTAGGAAAATTCTTAGTTGTGTGCATCTGTCCAGTTCATCACAGAATCCTTAGCACCCTAGGCCCCCACCCATTAAATGTCCATACTGCACCATATTTTTCATAACAACCAAAAACGCCCCTACGCATTTCCACATACCCTGAAGCAGGACTCAATTCTCATTCTCCTAAGGATGGCATGATACTATAAAAACATACCACTGGGTATGTTGCTTAAAATAGTGTTCGATTTTATGCATTTCCAGTTTTAAAGTTAGATACACTTAAATTATGTTAAATGTTTCATTATTTCTTTTAGTATTTTATTAATGTATAACATACATACTGTAGTCCAAGAATGAAGCTGTCAAGAGAACAATTTGATGAATTTTTACCTATAGAGACGGTGCCAAAAAATGTACACACATTTCAAGAAAGGAAAAAAACTGTATTAGAATTGTAATATTCAATATACACTGATAACAAAAGATGAATACAAGTCATGTGTATACATTTTTTTGGCACCCCCTATATACACCCATATAATCACCATCCAGGTTAAGATTTTGAGCATTTCTAACACCTTAAAAATCTCCATTATGCCCCTTCCCAATCAACTTCCTCTCAAATAGAACTGGCTTCTATCACCATAGATTAGCTTTGCCTATTTTTCAACCTCACAACAAAATCATAGTATACACTATTTTGTGTAAGCTTTTCACTCAGTATGTGTTCCATATTCATTCATGTTGATGTATGTTTCATTTGTTCACCCCCTTTTACTGCTATTAGCTATTCCCTTTTATCAGAGTTGGTTTTCCATTTACCAAGTGAAGGACAGTTGGGTTGTTAATTTTTTTCCCTATTATGAATAAAGCTGCCGTGAACAATTTTGTACATGCATATATACATACACACACTCATTTCTCTTGGGTATATAACTAGGAATGGAATTGCTGAGTCATAGGGCAGGCATATATTTAGCTTAAGTAGATAACATGAAACAGTTTTTCAAAGTGGTTACATAAATCTGCACTCCCACCAAGATCTTCTGTTCATCAAAATGCTTCCATAACGGAAGTAAAAAGAAAAGCCACAGACTGGTAGAAAATATTTTTAAAAGGACTACTATCCAAAATATATGGAGAAATTCTACAAATCAATACACAAAAGACAACCTAATTCTTGTTTAGTGGACAAAAGCTTTAATAGGCATTTTACAAGAAGATACCCAAATGGCTAATAAATTCATGAAAAGATGCTCAATATCACTAGTAACCAGGGAGGGCGAATTAAAATCACAGTAACATACCACTACACACTTTCTAGAAGAGTTAAAAATATTTGCAATATGAAATATTTTAAATGATTTAAGAAATTGGACTTGTAAAAGAGACTTTTAATTCTTGTTATTATCTAGCACTTTTACACCAACTTGTGAAGTAGGTATTATTGCCATCTATTTTACAGATGAAGAAACTTAGATTGAGAGTGTTTTGGTTTTTAAAAGTGATTCTTTAACTATTAAATGGTAGAGATGAGGTACAAACCCAGAAAATCTGAACACAGATCCTTCTCTTTTTCACCTCTGCCTACCCTTGGCCCAGACAGAAGAAAGCTTTCAGGTCTGTATTACTTTGGGGAATTGTTGGCATATCTTTTGCAAGATTAGCAAAGTATGGCACAAACATGGCAACAAGCTCCATACCAGACTAAAAATGTCTGAAACAGTGAGGATATCCCAATTTCTACTCATTTGCAAGATTGGAATATGCAGATAATGTTGCAAGCTGTCTCATCCAGACTCTCTAAGAATGTCACCTATGAAAAATACTCACAGCTTAATAACAAGCATAGTTAATCAGCAACAGGGTCACAGCAGCAAGGTGTCACATCGGACGCAACATCATGGTCTACTGGAGTGGGAAGGGCATAGGTCAACTGGGTGTAGGCCTTAGTTTTGCTACTTACTGGTTGAGTGTAACAATGATCAAGGTACTTAATCTAAGTTTTATTTATAAAACAATGCCACCTATCATACAATTATGAGGATTGAGATAAAATCAGATAAGGTCATTGAGGTAATTATGCAGAGAAAGTTATAAGCCAAATACCGCGCGTTTCCCCGAAAATAAGACCTAGCCGGGCAATCAGCTCTAATGTGTCTTTTGGAGCAAAAATTAATGTAAGACCCAGTATTATATTGTATTGTATTATATCCGGTATTATATGATATCTGGTATTATATTATATATTATATTATATTATACCATATTATATGAAGACCCGGTGTTATAGTATAGTAAAATAAGACCAGGTTTTATATTAATTTTGCTCCAGAAGACACATTAAAGTTGATTGCCCGACTAGGTCTTATTTTCGGGGAAACACGGTAGGTACCTGGGCTTCAAGGGTAAGTAACAAATATCTTCTACATAATTGCTGTTGTTGTTTTTCATCTTTTCTGTCAACCACGGAAAATAAAGTCTTGCCTCTCACTCTGCTTCCAGTTCCACTTGTCCTATGCAGATAAGGAACGCTATGAAAATGAAGAGAGACCTGAGGTCCAAAAGCAGATGCTGGTTGATATGGCCAAGAAGCTACCCGTTTACACAAGAACCGGGAGTGGAGGTCAGTTCAGCCAAAGTCAGCTGGAGAGGCAGCTCAGCAAGGATTGCAGAAAGTCCAAGTCATACATATCCTCAGGCTAGCCCCCTTTCTCCTCTTTTCTGAAAAACACTATGGAGCTTTCTCTCAACATTTTATTATAAAGATTTTCAAACATACATCCAAGATAGAAAATTATACACTAAACATCTGTCTACGGTCTACCAGTAACCACCACTACAGTCTACCAGTAACATTTTACCGTATCGCTTTACCACACACCTGTCCATAAATCCATCCCTCTATCCATCATCCATAAAGACATTTTTTGGTGCATTTTAAAGTAAGTACCAGATATCAGTACATATCCACCTAACATTTTGTATCATTCTTTTCTAGGTGAAATATACAGAAGGTGCCAAAAAGATGTCTACACATTTTAAGAAAGGAAAACACTGTATTAAAATTATAATACTCAATATATACCGATCACAAAAGATGAATACAAGTCACGTTTGACTTTTGCAATTACAAGAGGTGCTCAAAGTGGTTACCATCACTGTAATGTTAATACAATTTTTTCCTTTTTAAAAATGTGTATACATTTTTTTGGCACCCTCTGTGCATATAAAAGCATGCAGAAATCTTAAGTGTACCATTCAGTGTTTCCACAAATGTACACACCTGTGAAACCAAAACCTCTATAAACACTGTCACACATCAGAAAGTTCTTTTGTGCTCCTTCCCAGTAAGTCCCACCACCACCGCCACCAAAGAAAACTGCTATTCTGATATTTTTCCACCATAGATTAGTTTCTCCTGCTCCAGCATTTTATACAAATGGATTCATACAGCATGTACTATTGTGTCTGACTTCTTTGATGCAGCACAATGTTTTGGAGACTTATTCCCATTGTTGTGTATTCCATTCCTTTTATTGCTGAGTAATATTTCACTTTATGAATATATCATAGTTTGTTTATCCATTTACTTGTTGATGCATGTTTGGCTTGTTTGTGGTGCTTAGCTATTATGAGTAATCTGCTATGAACATTTTTGTACAAGGATTTGTGGAGAGGTAGGTCTTCATTTTGGAGGGCAAATGCCCACTATGGACTTTTACTGTTAGTTTTCATCTGCATGACTAGAACAGTACGAGCTGAACCAATTCTTTGCCTTTTAAAATTTGAAAACTGAGGCTCTTTTGCCAAGTCACCCTAATATTTCTACAAGGAAGATTGTGTTTGAAAGCTTTGGGAAGTTTACTGTTAGATATTTATTTTCATTTATCATTTATTTATTCAATGAATATTTATGAAGATCTCATATGACAACTGGGGAAATTTTAATATGCTCTAGGCATTAGATGGTATTAAGGATGTATTAAATTTGTTAGAGCACTAATGTCTTGGTGCTTATGGTTTTTTAAAGCTCTTCAAGCACACAGCTATATGGTGAAAAGGAGACAGGCAGGAATTATATAATCTGAGACAATAGTGAACAGAATGATGTGATAGAGCAGAGGTCACAAACAGAGGCATATTAGATGTGTTGGGTCCAGAGACAAACTTTGTTTCAGCTCTGTGTCTTTTAAAACGTTGTAATTGTTACTAATTTTTAACAATTAGAATAGTTCCACATGAAAATCCAGATTTCTGGCTTGTCTTGAAAACTCAAACACTGGCAATATTCGATCTACAGTTCCACATGGCAAAAATTAGCTAATACTGAGCAGTAACTGCTCTCTTTAAACAGAGCATGAATTCTCAGGTTCTCCCAGAGTCCTACTGCCTGCTTCACTCACTACCCACTATTCTCCGGACCACTGAAGCATTTGTTTGCAGCCCCCATAAGATAGAGTAATAGAGAAGGCTTCTCTGAAGAAATGTCATTTGATCTGAGACCTGAACAATAAAAAGGAACGGCACATACAAAAGGCCCTGGGACAGGATTAAAAGAGCAGACAGACAACCAGTATGGCTGAAGCATCGTAGCTGGAGATTGAAGAGGCAGGCAGAAGCCAGATGATACAGGACATGGTACGGAGTTTGGATTTTATTTTAAAGGTGTTGGAAATACATTGAAGGTTTTACATGGAGAATCATGTGATCTGATTTACCTTTTAACAGATCATCTAGCTATTCTGTAGAGAATGTATTGTACGGGGGCAAGAATGAAAGCAGAGTGAATAATTAGGCAGCTATTGCAGTCATCTAAGTGAGAGATGGTGGCTTAAACTGGGCATGCTGAAGGACCTAAATATGCATGTCCCTCTCCCTTCCTCCTTGCCTCAGTTGTACCCATACTTTGGTTACCTCCTGCATTGCTAGAAATGAACAAACTCTGCTGAATTAGCAGTCCATTATGTAGAGTCAGTTATGTATGCTTAATATACACTTTAGATGGAATTACTGTATTAGCTCAAATTATTCATAATTTTAGTTGTTATACTTAATCTTATTAAACACAGTAATACTCTATCAATAAGCATAGAGAAAATGAGGAGGAAAGGAAAATGCTTTTTCAAAAACATATATGCACCCCTGTGTTCATTGTGGCACTCACTATTTACAGTAGCCAAGATATGGAAGCAACCTAAGTGCCCATCAATAGACAGTTGGATAAACATGTGTTACATATAGACAGTGGAGTATTACTCGGCCATAAAAAAGAATGAAAGCTTACTATTTGCAACAACGTAGATGCACCTAGAGGTTATTATGCTAAGTGAGATAAGTCAGACTGAGAAAGAAAAATACCATATGATCTCAGTTATATGTGGAATCTAAAGTACAAAATAAATGAGCAAACAAAAGAGAAACAGACTCATAGAAACAGAGAACAAACTGACGGTAGCCAGATGCGAGGGGGGTTGGGGGTTTGAGTGAAAAAGATGAAGGGATTCAGAAGTACAAATTGGTAGTTACAAAATAGTCATGGGGATGTGAAGTACAGCACAGGGAATCAATCGTCAATAATATATGGTAATAAGTATGTATGGTGTTAGGTGGGTACTAGACTTATCAGGGGATCACTTTGTAAGTTATATAAATGTCCAATCACTATGTTGTACACCTGAAACTAACATAATATTGTCTGTCAATATTGAGAAAAAAATTTTTTTAAAAAATGCCTTTGATCTGAGAGAAATAAAGAAAGGTAGGGAGGGATGATTTTTTTATATCAGAATACAGAGTGAACAGAACCCTGAACTAAGGGGTCAGAAAACCTGTCCTGGTCATAGCTCTGCCACTCACTTGCTGTGTGACCTTGTACAAGTCACTTGATGATATGGCTCAGGACTTTACTTCCTTTATCTGTGAAATGGTCACCTGAACTAATTGTTCTAGAATGTCTCTTTTATTCTTCAAATTGTTATTCTAAGAACCACTCTATTACCATGCTTTTGGAGTTTTATCCAACTCATACAATCCAACCTCTGGAAAGAGGAAATAAATTATGAATTCTAGTTTTTAGATAGGAAAGTTGAAGTAAACAGAGGCTAAATGATTTTCCCAAGATTACTCAAGCAGTTGACAGTAGTTTGTTTTATAATACAAAATGTTATGATTAGATATCCAGATATAAAATCTTTCCCCCTTACGTTCATCCCCCAAAAGGTGCTTTCAAGATTGATCCAACAGGGAAAAAACACATACCACAATTCTCTTATGCAGTCTGCCTTTTGCTTTGTAACTTGAAATGAAATGATTTGACTACCTGTAATGAGTGTATAGTAAGACGTCTGGATAGGCTAGGAAGATATATGGTGTCTCACTGAGCCCTAATCAGTGCTAACCACCTTATTTTTCCTATAGCTGTAAGATTCTGTGACCGGTGCCATTTGATCAAGCCAGATCGCTGCCACCACTGCTCTGTCTGTGCCATGTAAGTTACAGCCATATTTCCCCTGGACTGAGCTTGGCCACTGATGGTTGCCTAGACAACAATGTGACTGATTGTGACATGTAACCATGGCTAGATAAGAGCATTTCTTTTCATTCGTAATGAGCACATGCCAAACACCGTCACAGATATTATGATTCAAACCATTCTAAAGATAGGAAAGAAAAATAAAACCCTATTTTAAAAACGAATGTTTTACTTTAGAACAGTTTTAGATTTATAGAATTATTGTGAAGATAGTTCTCATATGTCCCACACCATTTCCCCTATTATTAAATTCTTATGTTAATTTCATATTTGTTACAATTGATGAACCAATATTGATGCATTATTTTAAACTGAAATCCATACTCAGATTTCCTCAGTTTTTCCCTAATGTCCCTTTTCTGTTCCAAGAGTCCATCCAGGACACCACATGACATTTATTTTACCCGTGATTCAAACAGACTGTAATCATGTTTTCTTCTGTGCTTTTATTAAACTGACTATTGAGCAAAATGAGGGGCATTATCTTGGACATTTTGTCTGTATCAATATCCTAGAGTTCCCAATCTTTTTAAAAATATGGATTTCTAGGCATGTAACTTGCTGCCAGCGTGATCCTATAAATTGTTGTGATTGCCTCATCCTAGGAATGACTGAGGAAACAATAGTTTTAGTTAGAGTAGCTATAGTGGAAATCTAGGAATGAGTGTACTGGTTCCATATAAAAATACTACTCAGACCTTGAGTTCAATGATGAGGTGTTGCTTCATTTCCATAGCTCTACTTATCATACTACATTTTGTTATTTTTAGGTGTGTATTAAAAATGGACCATCACTGCCCTTGGTAAGTCCCTTTTATTCAATTCTCTCCTCTAAAGTTGTAATATGCCTGTTTCTGCTATTCACTGTGCTTTGTATCTATTTGAGGGACATGGGAGGTTTAAGTTTTTAAAGAAAGAATAAATATACAACCAAAGGCATGGTAGAGAAGTCTTGGGGTTACAAATCTAATGGTCTCTTGTCCACTAGCTTTAGTAATTGGGCAAGGAAAGAAATAGAACACAAATAGTTCTTCTCCTTGATTTTACAGAATCAGTTCTGTTTTCTGCTGTCTTGATGTTTGAAATACTCTAGATTGTTAACTTTAGCAATTCTCCAAATTTTATATGTCTGACATAGAGAACAAGTCTGAAATCCTTTAACTGCAAAGAGAACATGCCACGCTGTACTAAGTCTAACAGGTTTTCAGCATCCAAGATCTAGGTCTGCTTGGGTGTGTCAAGAACCAGTCCAGAACTGTTAGTTAGTCCTGGTGTCTCTGGACCTGTAAATGAAAGGACAAAACAGTGACACATGAACTTGTTTTTCCAGCCTGTACCTATTAAGGGACTTTTATTTCTGTTGAGTTTCTACACAACACGTGATGAAACAGCAGGAGTCACATACTTCCACTGCTTAGTTCAGTTTATGTATCAGTGTGCTCTCCATAAATGGGTCCTAATTTCAAATCAGTTTTTCTCTTTTTTAGGGTTAATAACTGCATTGGATTTTCCAACTATAAATTCTTCCTTCAGTTCTTAGCTTATTCTGTTCTCTACTGCCTGTACATTGCTACAACGGTCTTCAGCTATTTCATCAAATACTGGAGAGTAAGTTAAAAAACCCTGAAGGTATCCCCCACCCACTACCCGTCCAGAACAAACACACATCTACTCCAGTCCGTGACACTGTTCACCTCATCTTTTTTTTACATTTTGAAATCTGAAGTAACCAGAAGGGAAGACACCAAAAGCATCTGTCATACATGAGAATCTTTTGAAGGCCTTCAGGAACAAAACCTCTTGACTCTTACTGATTCTTTACAATGTACTTCTCTAGTCAAGCTTTAAAAATTCACATCTTACCAATTATAGATTTGAAAAATATTGAAACTAATTCTGAATCCCTAGTTTCCTAAGAAAAAGGGTAACAAAAGTACTGGCTCATTGTTAGAAAATACTAATTCCCTGTTCAAAGAACAGTTGCAAAATTCCTACTGGACAGAAAGATTCACTGACTCATCTTCACATATGACCAAAATGAAATGAGGAGTCGTATTTGAACTTCATATGAAAAAAAATTGGCTCTGTATCTGCTTCACTGGCTCATTGCCAAAATCAAATGAAACAGATGTTGAAAGTACTTTACCTTTCAAAACATGATTCTAATAATTATAATAAAACCTTTTTTAAAAAAACCCTACTTTCGTCTTCCTTCTACTTGAAGATATCAATCATATCCCACCTATTTCCAAAAGAATTGAAGGCAGATTTTCAGTTTACGTATGTGTACAGGGTCTGCCAGCAGAGTACTGAAGTATGTTGCTTTGGTTTGTTTTGTTTCATGCCCATGGACTCCAGGAGACATTCCCTCCACACAACTCCAATATTACTGCTAAGATGTCATAACCATCCAGGGTGAGGGTTATCCAAACTGAACCTGAACAGCAACACACAGATGTGGGCAGAGCTACTAGTTATTACTTTAGCAATTGCACAAGAGCCTTATAACAGGAATGTCTCAGGACGTTCCTATTATAGGATCCTATAACAGGATTCACAGGCCAGAATTTAGATTATGACAAACCAGAGGAAAAAACGAGAAAGGAAAGGCAGTGAGAATCTAGATAGCTAAGAGTATTGAAATTACTAGTGATTTGATCCCTACTACTGTCGAAAATTATAGTGATATGTGCTTTCCATTCTCCCTTCAATTTGCTTGATTAATTCAGATATTTAATACCTTTAAGAATCAGGAATTATATAACGCATTATCAAAATCTTCAACTCAGAGATACAAGAGCACAGGCAGAAATGACGTTTTCTCATCAATTTCCACCAAATACAAAATGCTTCATTCACCATCTTAGTGTTTCTTCTTTGGCCCCTTTCCACAGCACAGGATCTCTTATCTATTACTCAGGTTTCTATCTAGGACCTGTTTGGCATTTTATTAACACACTGAGCTACCATCCTGAAAGTAAAGAAAATCTATTGCATCCAATTCAGCAGGGAAAGTGTCAGCCTTGGTCGTCAGTACAGACCGTACAGGGCCTTAACACAGTAAGACACTGTTTAAGAATCATTCTTTACTCTCCTAACAGAGTAAATAAACATTGTTGCATTTCATGCATTTTGCTTTTGGCCCTCCTAGTTAGGCAATAATCAAATACCACAATGCCGGCCAGGTGCCAAATGCTTTTTTTAATCTTGAAAGATAATATTTGGATATGAATTAATTGCCAGAAATATCTCAGTATTCACAAGCAGTATCAGGGGTGAACAGAGCTTTGTCCTTTTCTATACCCTCATTTTTTTCCTGCACAATATACTAGCTCATGCCTAACAGATGACAGGCGAGGAAATCTGTCTTGGCTTGCCCTTCTAATGAAAAGGACATTAACAGTTTGAGCAATGCTTCTTTTTAGTCTCTCCAGCCAGAGCTTGGGGTTGCTCAGCAAGTGGTATGGGACATGCTGAGGCCAGATGCTGCTTGCTTGTTTGAGTTTTGTGGACCGTTGAGAGATTTTAGGAAAGTCTGCAGCCTGAGCCAAGACAGGCCGTTTGTATGGGAAAGCCACTGGAAGTGGCTTGGGTGGGCCCGAAAGTTGGGTAGGGCTGGGTCTTAAGGAACCACCAGGGTACGGCAAACGGTATTAGCCAGGTTGATGGAGATTCAGATATGGCGGCCGCCTGCATCTGCACGCAGGGAGGGGAAGGGCTCAACAAAGAATCAATGGCTTTTGCCAGCTCCTCCGCCCGGGAGAAAGCTGCCCCTCCAGCCCTCGTCCTGAGGCCAGACAACTCATTTCCTCCCTGCATGTCCCTGGTGCCTTTTGAGCTGCTGCCCCAGTGCTGGAGCTCAAAGCGACTGAGTCCGTCATCAAATAAGACCATGCGTGGGTCCTTTAAGAGGAGGGTCTGGGAATGCAGCCATCCTCCATCTCACCTAGCCACAATCTCTGCTGGTTTTCACAGCCTGAAGTTATGGGGACTTCTCTCTCCGGCACTGGAATCCTGGGCTGGGGAGCCTGGTGTGGGGCTGGGACCCCTTGCTCCTCCAGGGGGCAACCTCCACAGCCAAGATATCCATCCCAATTTTTAATGGTCACATGCGGATGTGGGACCAGTGTGTTCCACATCTCCACCCCTCTTAACAGTCTCGCGGTGGCGTCTTCTGTATGTCCTTAATTATAGGACTTCTGTTCAGCTAGACTTCAGATGGTTCTCAATGATGGTTGTTCTGCAGTTTGATTGTAATTTTGATGTGATTTTGGGAGGAGGCCATCACAGCGTTTCTCTACTCTACCATCTTGACTGGAACCCCATATGTTTCAAAGTCAGGATCTGAATCTCTCTGATCCTAAGCTGAGTGATCTTAAACAGGGCCCGATGTATTACTGCCCATTATGGTCCTGTTATGGAGAAGCTCTAGTCCCTTTGGAATAAAGAATTCAGAAAACCATCAGATCATGTCTCGCCTCTCAATGTTAACTTCAAGAGTAGCTACTCTGATAGGAAGTTGATCTTTGCCTCACAAAAAACATACCGTGTTTCCCCGAAAATAAGGCCTAGCCGGACCATCAGCTCTAATGCATCTTTTGGAGCAAAAATTAATATAAGTCCCAGTCTTATTTTATTATAAGACTGGGTCTTAATATAATATAATATATAATATAATATAACATAACATAACATAATATAAATATAATACCGGGTCTTATATTAATTTTTGCTCCAAAAGACACATTAGAGCTGATGGTCCAGCTAGGTCTTATTTTCGGGGAGACAGGGTAGTAATATACACTTCCTATACTGGGTCATGAATGTCCTCAGAGGCTATGAATTATTTTAGGACCAAGATAATAGTATTATTCCAGCAGTATTCCCATAAACTGTTCTTGTTGGTTATTGCTTTGAGTAATTTAGCTTGGTTATCTTCTTAGAAGGTAATCCTGAATATAGGCCATCACCTTCTTCTAATAAAAAAAACTTAAATATGAAGTACTCTATCAAGGGACAACACAGTAAATATGATTTGGCAGGCAGAAGAGATCACTTTATATCAATCTGTCTTGCACAGCCATTTTCTGTTGCCCATTTAAACTCGAAAGATGAGACTTCAAATAAATATGAGCTTTAGAAGACAGAGTATGTAGAGATTATGTAGAGATTATGAAAAAGTAGAGATTATGAAAGCAAAAACACAACGAGGGAAAAACCACTACAAAGCTATATATGGAGTCTTTCCTATAAATTAAAAACAAAACAAACAAAAAACAATCAAGTTCAATTTGGGTGCCCAGGCCAAGGTTTTACGGTGGGATCATTTTAAAAGGAAGCTTCAGATAAAAGTTCCTTGGGGTAGCTATTTCCTGGGGTTCTCTGCCCCCGTGCAAATTTTACCCAGACCATCCCTCAGCTGAAAGCATCTCACTGGCTTACTTCCCCTTATTTTCATTCTTCAAAGATATACATACCCTCTGGGAGATTCCTAATTTTCTTAACATCAAAATGGATAAAAATCTCCTCTAAAAGAAGAAAAAAAAAAATCTATACTATCTGAATTTGCCAAGTGTTTCCAAGCCTTAACTTTCTCATTCCAAATTAGAGTAGACCCAGATCCACTTCAATCAAGAATCACCTTTAACTTTATTACTTGAGAGCATTTAGAAATATTTCAAAAACATTCATCATGCCCAAACAATGATCAATTAGCACAGAAAAGGAGGAAATAAAGAAAAGTCATTTTTTCAACTGCTCAGTGCAAAATTGAAAATTTTTCTAAGATTCCCTTCAGAACACAAAATGTTACATGGTGTGTGTGCTATAGGACTTAGAAAATTCATTCTGGTCTAGGGCGGCATATAAAAAAAAGCTGCCGCCACATGGAATAAGATGTCCCAGCTAAGTATAAAAATCTTTAGCTACCTACTTAAAATTGCCTGCAAAATACTGCTTGTTTTTACTGTCCTGTGAAACATCTGTTTCACAGGATATAATATTGCAGGACATTGTACTTCAGCTATTAAAAAAAGCCAAGCACACAAAATTCGCAGTAGCTTTAAAATCAGGTCATGGCAGATAGGTAGAAGATTTTAAAATTCTACCTATTTGTTATAATTTCCTACATATATCACCATGACATTTTCAACATACATATGTATCCAAGGAAACATGACATTTGAAGTATTCCAGAATAAGACACCTTGAGATAAGAAGATGAACCATATGACCTCAAAATCACCTCTAGCCAGTGATGTATAATTTGGAAATTAAATGGAGTACAAGCTTTAAGGCACGGCATAGCAATTAGGGTCCGAGTATGCCCTTTTCACATTACCTTTGTCTAACTGGCACATTATACCCTCTATTTCACACTGAACTACACTTAAGCAAAGGTCCATTTTAGGCTTTGTGGGCTGAAAGCATATCCATACTGAGGTGTGCTCATCAACAAAAAGAGTTGTCGTTTTGTAAAAATTTTACAAAATCGAGTTTTTAAATTAGAGCTAGACATTTTATACATACGAAAAAAATTACTAAATGATATAGAAAAAGCTAGCCAAGCCTTACCACTTTAATCTTTTGTTTCTGTTTATTATTTCTTTCCTAGGGGGAATTGCCCAGTGTTCGCTCTAAGTTCCATGTCCTTTTTCTTCTCTTTGTGGCCTGCATGTTTTTTGTCAGCCTAGTGGTTCTCTTTGGCTACCATTGTTGGCTTGTCAGCAGAAACAAAACCACCTTAGGTAAGACTGGACATTAAGACTGGAGAAAGAAACATATTAATGTATATCACAGTGACCGCTGGATTGTCCCCAAGGAAGACAAAAACTTTAGCTGTAGTGAATGAAGCATACATAGTGAAGAGAGTATTAGTGAATGAAACCTCACAAAAAACCAGAAGTGACCATTCCTCTTTATAGTTCATATTGGGTAATAGCCGTCCAGATAAACAGCTGAAAGATTTTTCTGAACGGTGTTCACATGAGGAAGTTAAGGAAAGAATCAGCACAGAAGGGAACACCAGAAGGGGGAGGTAAAGGTCACTAAAGATAGAAGAATCTAATTTATTGAGCACATCCAAAAATAGTCCTGAGAAAGAATTCAAACCAACAAATCATTGAGTATCTGCAATCACCAAGAAGCTGTATAGAGACTGTGGGAATAAGATAAACACATTGAACAAATGAGTTTCTAGAAAAATGGGTACAATAAATGTACATTATTTTTCTGTCCATCACTCTATACTCTGGGCTGTTATTTGAAGAACTATATTTCTTATGGATTCCAGTGCAACAATTTTTTCTTCTATGGTGGAAGAAATATTTACGTTGTATGCAAATCAGTGCATGAAGAGTGAGGAGAAAGTGTCAAAATGTTGCATGTTTAGCTAAAATAGATTTGAGGAAAGTTTAGTACAAAAGCCACTATACTTTTGGAACTCATTTGCTAATAATGCTAACAGCTAAGAAAGTATTTGCACTCATTTTCTAAACCAAATACATATGTGGCAGTTAGTTGTTAGGGTGGTAGATTAGCACATTTATTTGGCTTAGAGATCAGCTGCAAAGTAGAAAAGTATGAAAACAAAGGACAAGTGGGAAATGGCCAGATGCAACCAGAGTCCAACAAAGTGTTTGCTTAATGGGGTAAATGTGTGTTTAATATGGTCTAGTTTCCCACAGCCTTTAAGGTGATTATATTTATATATTATTTAAAGTTAAAAATAATTACAAAAACCGCCAATTACTTTTGCACCAACCGAATAGTTCTCCCATTGACATTTTTTTTTGAAGTAAGTGATTAAACTGGTTTTTACTAAGTAATTTAGCAATAACTGAGAGTGAATGGCCTATGCTACCGCAGCAAAAAGGTATTGTAGAACCAAGTCACATTCATGGAGAACTGTAAAATTATGATGGTCCTGAAATGTGCTCCTTTATTGCTTTCTTCCTCTTCTCTTCAACTCCCCTACCCTGCCCTAGAGGCCTTCTGTACTCCAGTGTTTACAAGTGGCCCAGAGAAAAATGGGTTCAACCTTGGCTTCATCAAAAATATCCAGCAGGTGTTTGGAGACAAGAAGAAGTTCTGGTTAATACCTATTGGATCCAGGTAGGTAATTATTACCACTGAAAGAAGTTGATGCTGGACCGTGCCTTGAAGTAGTAGATTCAATTTTGAAGGTAGGATGCAGCACATATCAGTGTATTGTAAAACTGTTCCCTAAGCTTTTCATTTCTAAGTTAGTAAAGACAAATCAGGAGGTGAAGCTATGATAGAATAGATATTCTCATGCTTTATGGCAGTGTAAACTGCTACCCTCTTTTATAAATAATTTGGTAATATGTATCTAAAAACCTATAAGAGTCTACATGTTCATTGTCTCAGTAATTCCATTTCTGAGAATCTATTATACAGACAAAGACAAAGTAAGCACAACAATGTTTATTACAGCATTATTTCCAGCCAATAATTAGGAAACAACCTAAACATCCTAAACAATATATATATATATAAAATACAGTCAAAAGTAATGGTTTTAAACACTGTGTCATAGTAAGGATAACTGCTTACTATATGTTAAGTGGAAAATGTAGAATTCAAAATGGTATGTACACTGTAATTAAAAAATATTTACAAATATATACAGAAGAAAAACAGGTGAAATATACCCCAAAATACTATAAGCGGCAAGGGCCATAGTCTTAGAAATTATTTTTCTTTCCATTTTTCATATTTTGGGGTGAAATGTTTTTATTAGTTTGATGAAGGAAAAAATTTAAAAAACAAGAACAAAGACTGCTTTAGAAGCTGTAGGTCATTCTTAGAAGCACACCAGGAATGATGGGAAAGTAGTAAAGGAGGATGAGCTTGTGTCCTGAGTGAGTTCGTGAACCAGCGTAAACTCCCATCAAGTAAACCAGCTCTGGAGCAGGCATTACTGGTAGCCTTCCTGCAGCCCTGTAACATTCACTCCTCAGACAGATATGCATTTGTTTGCTCACTTCTTTGAGGAAACTTTGTTGGTGGTGATTAAGGAAAATCTTCTCCTCCCCTCCACTCATTGCCCTGATGGTTCCTCTGAACCAGTTAGTATTTCACAAGGTCATTTATTTAAGATCTGTGGTATATGTTACTACCCTAGCTATAAATCACAAGACAAAACTGTGTCCATGAGCAATGGTGGTTAATAACTGTTACCAGCAATTATTTGCACCACACGTGTGCACACACGAATACACACATACTATCACTACTGAAAAGGGAGGTCTAAAATGAGTCTTCTCTGGAATAAGGACAAAAGCAAAATATCAAAGCCCAGTCACTTATATCAGTATACTTACACCCTATGGAGAGAACTATTAACAAGATCTGTCAACTGTCAATTAACAACATTTGTGAACAGGAGAAAAGGCATAGGTAATATCAAATGGATAATCCAGAAGTCACTCAGATATAAATTTGGAATGCATTCAGATGTGTAGACTCAACTCTTCAAACTGTTACCCACTTTAGCCAGGGCCAGAGATTAACAAGGGAGGTGACCCTAGGTTACCATAGATATCCATAAAGTGAGCCTCACATGTGAATAATTGCCCCCCAAATCTGCACTCTTTGGTAGGCCTCACTCCGGCTCTTCGCCCCACCTCCTAATAACCTTTCTGCCATATGAGCTAAATAGTGGGGCACTAAAACATTATTCACAACTTATGTCATTGTATTTAATGATTCTAAATCTGCTTATTTTTCTTGAATATTTTGAACCAAAACAATAAGATAATGGGACACAAATTGGAATCATGATCATTAAATGGTATCTATGAAGGTTACTGTGCGCACATGTTTTTGTTTGTAAGCAACTCTAACTTGTTTCTCATATGCCCAATCAACACTGATGCAGACAAACAAACAAGATCTAGAAACTAAATGATGCTATTGTAAGATCCTGTTCCACTATGGCTTTAGCCAATAAGCTGAATGGTTTAAATCTTGCTAAGAACCCTCTTCCTATTTCTAGTAGGGTTATTACCCTCATAAAAAGTCCAGGTCAGCTGCAAGACCTCACTGCCTTCCTTTCCCCACCAGCCCCGGTGATGGACACTCCTTCCCTATGAGGTGTATGAATGAGTCACAGAACCCACTGCTAGCAAATGAAGAGCCCTGGGAAGACAATGATGATGACAACCGAGGTTAGTAGGCAATAAGGAATTCTTTTCTCCACCCAGTAGACCAAGCACTAATAAAAACAATGTTAACACAACCAGTATAGTGCAGTGAGAAAATAGTGTCCAGGAAGATTTTATAACATGTCAACTACATAAGTGCCCTGTGGATGGAGAAGGGCAAGTATGGCCATATTTGTTTAACAAATATGGGTGGCTTAGGTAGGGTTAGATGGCAGCTTGGGAGGTTCATTACCAGCTTTGTGATACCATGATTTATAACCAATCAGATAAATCAGAAAATATAATAAACAGTGCCGTGCATTTTTGTAAACAATTCTGCCAGTTGGCCAGTCATCGTCCTTTGCTTGACTTAATTCAATCACTGGGCAACAGCTTACCTTTCTCTACCCTTATTCATTCACATTGGTTACATTTTCTCTAAAATCTCATCCCCTTTCCCTTTTTGAGTGGTTTAAATGCATGGAAAAAAAAAGATTGTATGTACGGGCAAGCCTACATGCATGTAGTCTACTTTTCTGAAAGGCAGAGGGGAAAAATCAGGAAGCAGAAGTTTGTCCTTCCACCTTTCTCCCACTGGTTATTGGGTCACCTTGAGATGTTTCTATGAAAAGCTAAATGTTGAGTTCTTGTGTCATGTACCCCCATTGCCACCTATCCTTTGTCTCCAAGTAATGCTATGCTTACTACTGCACCTCCAAATGTGTTTATGTTGCTAATAACAGGCATCAGAGAGTAACTGTTAGTGGCTCACCCCGATAATGCAGTATCTGACAGAAATTCTGAGTGGGAACTTGTACTAGTTATCACAAACTGTACCCAGGGTGAACGAGGCTCACTGAGGTGGGGAGCACGGATGGGAAACAAGCCTCTCTAAATGTTCACCTAGTTACATTATCTAGGCCCAGATTCTGTACTTGGAAGTCCAGTGTTAGAGTGAGTCATGTTGATAAGACTAAGGAAGACAAAACAGTCCCAAATCCATAATTACAAAAGGAAAAAATTTACAGAGAACTTGTAACATGAGCAACTCCTTTACCTTCTCCTGCTGACTCTTTATTGAAAAATGGACTGCATTTTCACTTACCTTCCTTCAGCTATAAGTCTTTCTGAACAGACTTTAATGTGTTCTGCTTGCCTACACCAGGCTCAGATACAAATAGTTTTGTTTCCATTGTGGAGATATTTTAAACCATGGTAAGACCCTATAAGTCACAAAAGAAGTATATACCATGTTATAGTTTACAAAGTACTTTCATATACTTTTTTTCATATCCATTGTGACTCCCAACTGTCAGGTTCAGTATGCATTATTATTAACACCATCCCCACTTTATAACTGAGGAAACTGAGATTTGAAAATGTTAAATAACTTATCCAAGGTCATATTCCAAGAAAGAAGCAGAACTTGGATTTAAAGTAAGGCATCCTGATTCCAAATCCTGGATTCTTTCCAATGTAACTCTATGTCTGTCCAGTGTTATGACTGGATGCCATCTTGTTATTTGATGCATTCAACTGCTTCTTATAATTGTAAAATCAGACTATAAGCTGCCTTTTGCTTTAGCAAAACTGCTGCACCATACCACATATACTGTGTTTCCCCGAAAATAAGATCTAACCAGAAAATAAGCCCTAGCATGATTTTTCAGGATGACATCCCCTGAACATAAGCCCTAACATGTCTTTTGGAGCAAAAATTTATATAAGACCTGGTCTTATTTTCAGGGAAACACAGTATGAGGGTTTTCTTAAGTCCATTGGAAGAGATTCCACAACCCTCCTTGTCACCCATTTCTGTATCTAACAAGTTTAACAGTTAGAAAACTGTACTTTTCTCCAACACAAGTTCTTGTGCTCCACTATTTGTCCAGTTGATTCTGTGTTGTCTTCAGTTGCCCCAATTTTCTGTATATAACTGGTCATATACAATTAGTCCTTTCACTTTTAGAATCTTAGATTCCTGGGAAAGGTGCTGTAGTTAAAATGACTTAATTTCTATTAGGAATTATATCAAGGTTTGATTCTTAGCCCAAAGTATAATATTTAGTTTACTATAAATGATGTACTTGTACATTGTGTAATGCAAAAAATTCTCAAATGTATATAAATTGATAGAATATGTTAAAACATTCAGGAACTATATAAAGGCTTTATCGTCTTTCAAATCCCTGCTGTATTTCAGTACAGCAACAGACTAGGTAAAGATACATCTTTATGAAGTCAAGAGATTTAAATAGGCTTCTCTGATGAAATTTTCACAAATATAGTCTTTAATTCATGTATAAATGCATTAAAATGTGCAAATTAAAGTGACAGATCAGTGTATTCTGAGGAAATTTTAACAGGCACCTTTTAAAAGAGTTTTGAGAGCAATGATTGAAGATGGCAGAGCAGATAAACACTGTGGTTGCCTCATCCCATGAATACATGAAAATTACAACTAAATTATAGAGCAGTCAACCTGGAGAACCATCTGAAATCTAGCTGAACAGACGTTTTATAACTAAGGATATAAAGAAGAAGCCACGTTGAAACTGGTAGAAGTGGCAGAGTCGCAAAATGGGCAGCCCCAAACCTCCATGTGGTGGATGAAAACTGGGAGGGATAGTTCAGTCACAAAGGTTGCCTTCGGAGGGCGAGGGACCCCAGTTCCACTCCATGCTCCCCAGCTGGGAGTACTAGTTCTGGGAAGAGTAGCCCCCACAACATCTGTGAAAAACAGTGGGTATTCTGACTGACTGGCTGGGACTGAAGATGGCAGAAAATCCAGACGTCCTCTTAAATGGCCCGTGCACAGATTCACTCACAGGTACTCACCTTGGGCTTCAGCAGAGGGCTGATGACTCAGGGGATGTTGAAGACAAATGGGGAGCAGGCTGAGGTGTGTTGCTGCAGGGCGAGGACTGGACTACAGTTGGCATTTTCCAACCACTGTGTGGAGTCCTCCGCTCAGGCAGCCAACAGAACAGTGCCATCTTTCTTCTGTTGAGCCTGCCCCCTATGCTTATGGCCAAATCTGAATCTGATTGGACTGGTGAGCTCTGCAGCTCCACCCTGCTGACTCACTGGAACCCTGCCCCACCCAACTCCATACTGCACAAGGCTTTATCAGCAGCTGAACCTTATAGGAGCTGGCAGGTGGCAGTAGGCCTCAGGGTCTCCTGGCTCTTTGCAGAGCAACCCCAGACCCGGTACTGGTGGCAAATGTCCTCAGTTTGCAGTGTGGCCTCTCTCACATGCCTCCAGGTCTAGCACAGGGAGTGACCAACCATGGATTGCTTTGTAGCTCCTACCAGGTAGTCCCTGGCCAGTCACAGGCAGTGGGTCACCTGAGCCTGCATAAGAGCCCCTCCCAAGAGGCCCCACAAACAACATACTTGGTTGAAGCCCACCTTCAGACCACAGCAGAGCACCGCCCAATTAGCCCCACAAGTGGCACACCCAAAGGGCGGTCTCAACAGGCACCAGAGCCTGCTAGGGCGAATCCCACTCAGTGGGGTAAGCCCCCCACACAGCAACCTATAAGCTGTGGACGTGGCCAAACCCCATAGCCAGTCAGCCTGAGGGTCAATCCCACCGATTGACGTGCCAACAGCAATCAAGACTCAACTATAACAGGAGGGCACACACAACCTAGACAAGGGACACTCCTGGAGCACCTGGTGCAGGTGACCAGGGAGACTGTGCCACTGGGCCCCACAGGACACATACTACATAAGGCCACCTGGCCAAGACTGGGAGACATAGCAGATCTACCTAATACATAGAAACAAACGCAGAGGGGTAGCCAAAATGAAGAAACAAAGAAATATATCCCAAATGAAAGAACAAGAGAAAACTCCAGAAAAAGAACTAAATGAAATGGAGGCAAGCAACATATCAGATACAGAATTCAAAACACTGGTTATAAGGATGCTCAAGGAACTTAGTGAGGACTTCAACAAAGAGATAACAAGTATAAAAAAGGACACAGAAACCATAAAACTCAACCAGTCAGAAGTGAAGAATACAATAACTGAAATGAAGAATGCACTAGAAGGAATCACTAGCATATTAGATAAAATAGAGGATCGAATCAGCGATTTGGAAGACAAGGTAGTAGAAAACACCCAATCAGAACAGCAAAAGGAAAAAAGAATTTTAAAAATGAGGACAGTTTAAGAGACCTCTGGGGCAACATCAAGTGTAACAACATTCACATCATAGGGGTACCAGTAGGAGAAGAGAGAGAGCAAGACATTGAGAACCTATCTGAAGAAATAATGACTGAAAACTTTCCAAACCTAGTGAAGGAAATAGACATACAAGTCCAGGAGATGCAGAATCCCAAACAAAATGAACCCAAACAGGCCCACACCTAGACACATTATAATTAGAATGGCAAAGGTGAAAGAAAAAGAGAAAATCCTAAAAGCAGCAAGAGAAAGGCAACTAGTAACTTATAGCATAGATTGTCAGCTGATTTCTCAACAGAAACTTTGCAGGCCAGAAGGGATTGGCACAAAATATTCAATGTGATGAAAAGCAAGGACCTACAACCATGACTACTCTGCTCAGCAAACCTATCATTTCGAATTGAAGGACAGATAAAGAGCTTCCCAGACAAGAAAAAGTTAAAGGAGTTCATCAACCAGTATTACAAGGAATCTTAGAGAGACTTCTTGAAGAAGAAGAAGAAGAAGAGGAAGAGGAGGAAGAGGAAGAGAAAGAAGGAGGAGAAGAAGATAAAAAATATGAATAATAAAATGGCAATAGTTACATATCTATCAACAATTACTTTAAATGTAAATGGATCAAATGCTCCAATCAAAAAACATAGGGTGGCTGAATGGATAAGAAAACAAGACCCTTTAAATGCAATGCTGCCTACAAGAGATGCACTTCAGATCAAAAGACAGAAAGTAAAGGGATGGAAAAAGATACTTCAAGAAAATGGAAACAAAACAAAACAAAACAAAATAAGCTGGGGTAGCAATAATTAATACCAGAAAAAAATAGACTTTAAAACAAAGGCTATAACAAGACACAAAGAAGGACACATAATCCCACTTCTGGATATTTACCCAAAGAAACCCAAAACGATACTTCAAGGGGATATGTGCATCCATATGTTCACTGCAGCATTGTTTACAATGGCCAAGATGTAGAGGCAGCCTGGGTGTCCCTGAATGGATGAATGGATAAAGAGGAGGTGGTACATATATACGATGGAATATTATACAGCCATAAAAATGAATGAAATCTTGGGCAGGCCTGTTGGCTCAGTTGGTTAGAGCGCAGTGCTCATAGCACCAGGGTCGCTGGTTCGATTCCCGCGTGGGCCAGTGAGCTGCGCCCTTCACAACTAGATTGAAAGTGACAGCTTGACCTGGAGCTGATGGGTCCTGGAAAAGCACACTGTTGTTCCCTAATATTCCCCAATAAAAATTTAAAAATAAATAAACAAAATAAACTTAAAAAAATTGAAAAGAATGAACTCTTGCCATCTTCAACATTGATGCACCTAGAAGGTATTGTGCTGAGTGGAGTGTCAGACAGAGAAAGACAAATGTCATATGATTTCACCTATATGTGGAATCTAAAGAACAAAATAAACAAGCAAACAAAACAGAAACAAGGTCATAGATACAGAGAACATTTTTTTTTAAAGATTTTATTGGGGAAGGGGAACAGGACTTTATTGGGGAACAGTGTGTACTTCCAGGAGTTTTTTCCAAGTCAAGTTGTTGTCCTTTCAATCTTAGTTGTGGAGGGTGCCGTTCAGCTTCAAGTTGTTGTCCTTTCAGTCTTAGTTGTGGAGGGTGCAACTCAGCTCCAGGTCCAGTTGCCATTTTCAATCTAATTGTAGGGAGCGCAGCCCACCATCCCTTGCGGGACTCCAGGAATTGAACTGGCAACCTTGTGGTGGAGAGGACGCGCTCCAACCAACTGAGCCATCCATCTGGGAGCTCAGCGGCAGCTCAGCTCAAGGTGCCGTGTTCAATCTTAGTTGCAGGGGGCACTGCCCACCATCCCTTGCGGGACTCCAGGAATTGAACCGGCAACCTTGTGGTTGAGAGCCCACTGGCCCATGTGGGAATCGAACTGGCAGCCTTCGGGGTCAGGAGCATGGAGCTCTAACCGCCTGAGCCACTGGGCTGGCCCCCAGAGAACATTTTGATGGTTGCCAGATGGGAGGGGGGTTGAGGGTGTGGTGGAAAAAGTGGAAGGGACTAAGAAGTAGAAATTGGTAGTTACAAAGTAGTCATGGGGATGTAAAGTAAAGCATAAGGGAATATAGTCAATAATACAGTAATAACTATGTATAGTGCCAGGTGAGTACTAGACTAGTCAGGGGGATCACTTCTTAAATTATATAAATGTCTAATCACTATGTTGTACACCTGAAATTAATATAAAATAATATTGAGTGTCAACGGTAATTGAAAAATTAAAAGGGGGGAAGGGGCATAAGAGGTCCAAATCTCCAGGTATAAAACAAATAAGTCATGAGGATATAATGTACAGCATAGGGAATATAGTCAATAATATTGTGATAGCATGGTACAGTGTCAGGCGGTTGCTGGACTTATCATGGTGATCGCTTCTTTAGGTCTATAAATGTTGAACAACTATGGTGTGCCCCTAAAAGTAATATAATATTGTATGTTAGCTATATTTTCTAATAAAAATCTTTAAAAAGAGTTTTGAGAGACTTAGGGCTACAGTTAAGCTTTTTTGAGGAAATGATGCAGAGATATGTGTTCTATTACTCATTACAAATTTTCCTGTAGCATGCATTAAAACATTAGAGATTACAATATATGTCTTACTGCTCTATTCAAAATTGGGATACATTTCTTCCAAATTGGATAGATAGCATCTATGGCCCTGCCTGCCATAAATGTCATGACTAATAATGTGGTTGTGATTGTCGTTGTGATTCTTAAATGCAAACTGCTATAAGACTTTGAGTCTGCCTGTATGTGAAACCCACAGAGAACCCCTTCAGCCTTCTGGGGAGAAATTCTAGCTCCTTAATATTTTCTTAAAGAGGTGATTTCTCAATATTCTTTTTATCTTTATGGCTCTGGTGCTTTTTGAATGCTCTCTGTCCTTTTATTGTTTCAGCAGGTAACAAAGTCTGTGCCATTTCCCAACGATCACCCCTTTCAGAATAGTTGCTGAACTATTTGATCATGCATATTTATTTAAGATACAGCATCACTGGAACTCAGAGAAGGCAGCCACAGTCAATATTCTCTAGGCAGTGAACTTAACAGAGACATTGATAAAGACTGCAACAGCAGAACAAAGGCTTTGTCCAATTGAAAGGGAGTAATTTTTGTCAGGACCACTGATTGAAAAATGATATTAGCTAGCTTCAGAGACGTTTCCATCCAGAAATATTTGATGATAAATAGAAATACAGCCTACCTGTTAGGAAAATTTACTCTGCACGATCTTACCAAAGAATTGTGAGATGTTTCTTTCCATATTAATCCAAATAAGCAACTTCAAGTGACCTGCAGTCCTCATGTTGGGGTTCTTCCACAGAGAAGCCCAAATTGAACTGTGTAATAATGTATATTATGATTGGCCAGACAACATTTGCCCTAGCTCTAAAGGAAGCAAGTCCCCTGCACTCTGGATGGTACTCATGAAGCTTCTTAAAAGTCTAGACTTAACACTGATAGAGGTCAGAGAAAACTGCCAGTTTATAGGGAACTTCCCAGATCACCCTGTTATCTAGAATGAACCTAAACTCATAGTGGG
Source organism: Rhinolophus ferrumequinum (assembly GCF_004115265.2). Taxonomy (NCBI): domain Eukaryota; kingdom Metazoa; phylum Chordata; class Mammalia; order Chiroptera; family Rhinolophidae; genus Rhinolophus; species Rhinolophus ferrumequinum. The sequence continues at coordinate 134,141 of NC_046284.1, forward strand.
GACACAGCTAGGAGTGCAGTTTCCAGGCTCTCGGCCTCATATGGAAAGATGCTGGCTCAGGTAGTAAATGGCCATCAACTGTGATTGGATGGCCATCAGCTGTGGCTGGTTGGCCGTCAGCTGTAACCAGTGAGACATTGGCCACTAATATAACTGCTGTGGCTAGGCTAGCAGCAAAATGGGGGCTAGCAAGAAGATGGTGGCTGAGCTAGCAAGCGCAGATTGCAGCTAGCAAGTGGAGTTGATTGGTTGGCAAAAAAGTGGACAGCAGGTTGCGGATCGTGTGACTCCTGCTTCCTGTGTCTCCAACCCAGCCGCCAGCGAGACTATAGTGGTGTGACTCCCCTACCTATGGCTCCGTGGGTGTTCCTTTTTGGCCTCACCATGTCCTGCGTTCTTATGTGGGGAGCGGGAGCTGAGACCCCGCCTGATATCCTGCATGACACTCATAGTAATCTGCTTCTAAATATTTCCCAGCCCAGACCCACAGATTGGAGTCTTCAAAAAATACTGCCAGGCACATCTATTTTGTGGTTATTTAGCATGAACTGAACTCAGTTTTGGCTTTAATATAAGTACCAAGGTTAGCATCTGGTAATTGTAACTATAGGACCTCTATCCATTAGGCTTAGCTCCTTTATTTCCCAGTAAAGAAGGTGGAGTCAGTTCCTTTCCTCCTTATCACCCAGATCTTCCTTCCATCAGTCTCTTCTCTTAAACTGTCTTCCTATTTTAAGAATCAAGTAGGCAGCTCCAGGTCAGGATCAAGTTGTAGGGTACAGAATAATTATGCACAACCCGTTCCAGTTACTCTATATCAATGCACTATGACAACAACAACATTTTAAAAAGAATCCAGCAGAAAAAGAACTGAGCTTTCCTTAACTAAACAAAATCACTCTCTAGCTCCAGCTAATGAGACTGAAAATCAACTCTTCCATTTATTTTGATAATTTTAGTAAAGTACATCTCAGGAGGGACATTTTTATCAAGTGAAAAAAATCTCTGTAATACAAAAATGTGCTTGAAATTGTTAATACAACCTCTGGAGTTAATGATAACCAGGGCTTCGAAGAATTAATCTCCTTCTTGTCAAATGCTGGAAACTTATCTATAAAAAATATTGACTTCAGACTCAAGCATATAATGGGTCTTATATATAGCCTAATTTTCCTGCTCCTGCATTGGGCAAAATGCAAAACATTTTGTATGAGACCATTACGAACTGCTCAAAGTAGAAGAGGTTTCTGATTTATTTTTAATCTGGTAGTTTCTGCTGCCATGATAAATAATCCATTAGGAAAAATAATGCAAGAAATAAACTAGTATTTTTGAGAGCATATTAAAGGTATGACATTGGACCCATAAGGGGTGTTATGCATTATTTGTTTCTGAATTCAAGGGTCTTGCATTTATTTGGAGAGATAAGGCACATACATGAAAAGTTGCCTAACAAAACACAGTATGGGACACGTTCTTGACCAAATAAATAGAACCATACGTTTTGTGCTATAAGAATTCAAATGAGAGTGTGATTCCTGTGGGCTAGGCTAGTAAAGAAAGGCTTTACAGTGGAGGTAGAATTTGGGTCTAAAAGATGAGATAGTATTCAGATTGGTGGCAAGGAATGAGAGGGAGAAGGTACAAGGAAAGTGACGAGACCCCTAGCTAAGTGATGAAGTAACCTGGCTCCAACAGAGTTTGGATGGTAAGGGATTGGATAGGAACTCCTTGAAGTCAAAGACCTTTTCACCTTCATTTCATTATTCTCTGATACCCTAGCAAAATAAGGTTGCACATAGGTGACTGTTTAATTCCAAGGGTACAATTAACATTTGTTGAATGACTCTTATATGCCAGGTGATTAACAGGCATTATCACATTTAAGTCATAATCACTTTCTGCGTTGTAAATATTAAATAACACCATTTTATAGATGAGGAAACTCAAGCACAGAGAAACTCAAAGGCACAGAGCTAGTAAGTGACAGAATCTGGCTCCAAAGTCCAAATCCTTAATCACCACACCACCCAATGTCTCTCCTTCGCTCCTATTTACTTTTCAGTTTATAAACCTTTTTAAGGTCCACTTGAAAAGTAATTATTGGATTGCAGGTCAGAGTCCAGTCAAGATGGTGGAGTAGATAAACACCACATTAAAATTACAATAGCTAGGGGTGGCTGGATGCCTCAGTTGGTTAGAGAGCGAGCTGTCAACAACAAGGTTGCCGGTTCAATTCCCGCATGGGATTGTGGGCTGTGCCCCCTGCAACTAATTGAAAACAGCGACTGGACTTGGAGCTGAGCTGTGCCCTCCACAACTAGATTGAAAAACAACAACTTGGAGCTGATGGTCCCTGGGAAAACACACTGTTCCCCAATAAAATTTAAAAAACAAAACAAAATAACTCAACTGGCAAAACTCATAGTCTCAACTGGCAAAAATCAGTCTTTAGAAGTAAATAAATAAAATTACAACAGCTAAATTATAGGACAATTAATCTGTAGAACCATGTGAAATCTATCTGAACAGAAATCATATTACTGAGGATATAAAGAAGCCACGAGGGGTAGAGAGGGGTAGAGACATGAAACGGCCTGGTCCCACACCCACACCCACGTATGGAGGTTAAAAATCAGGAGAGCTCTCAGCTGTGGAGGTTCCTACTGAGGAGTCAGGGGTCCCAGCTCCACTCTTGGCTCCCTGGCCCGGAGCCCCAGTGCCGAGAAGAGGAGCCCCCACAACATCTGGCTGTGAAAATCAGTGGGGATTCTGTCCATACAGAGAGCTTCTGTAGACCCAGGCTCTTCAAGGGCTTGCAAATAGACTGTTCTCACTCCCAGGCACTCACCTTGAGCTCCAGCACAGTGATGGCTCGGGAAGTGCAAGACGTACATGGAGAGACTAACTTCTGTGGCCTCAGGACAAGAGCTGGAGGGACAGCTGCCATTGTCCCTGTGTTGAGCCTTTATCCCCTGCAGCTTGTGCCTGCAGGCACCATCTTTCCTGTGTTGAGCCCTCCCCCACACAGCCAAATCTGAATCTGATTGGCCTGGTGAACTCCACTCGCTCCACCCTGGTGACTCACTGGAACCCCACCCCATCCAGCTCGCACACCACCTGAATCATGTTGGGTAGCAGGCAATGGGCCTCAGCTCCTGCACCACCAGAGGTAATTTTCGGGGCAGGCATCTGGCGTTGGCCCATGTTGCAGTGTTCCATGGATAATTCTCAGGGTCAGCAGGCCCCAAGTGGGCAACGGCTGGCCTTGTTGTGCTCTGAGCCTTTTGCTGAGTGGCCCCCAGCCTGGTACTGATGGCAGCTGGCCTCAGATCTCAGCGTGGGCTCTCTTACACATTTCCAGACCCAGCACAGGCAGTGACCAACTGTGGCTCACTTTGTAGCTCCTACCAGCTAGCCCCCAGCTGGTCACAGGCAGTGGCTGATTTGGGCCTGCATGGGAGCCCCTCCCAACAGGCTCCAGAACCAACGTACATGGAGACTGCCTTCAACCACAACAGAGCACCACCCAGTTAGCCCCACAAGCGGCACACACAAAGGGCGTTCTTAACAGGCACCAGAGCACACTGGGACAAATCCCAATCAGCAGGTTAAGCCCTCTCACAGTCACTCGTAGACTGTGGTTGTGGCCAAACCCCACAGCCAGTCAGCCTGAGGGTTAGTTCCACCCACTGACGTGACAACAGCAATCAGGTCTCAACTACAACAAGAAGGCACACACAACCCATGCAAGGGACACGCTTACAGCACCCAGCTCTGGTGATCAGTGGGAGATTGCACCACTGGGCCCCACAGCACACCTACTACATAAGGCCGTTCCACTAAGACTGGGAGACATAGCAGCCCTACCTAATACACAGAAATAAACGCAGGGAGGCAGCCAAAATGGGGAGACATAAAGGCAGAGATCAACAGTAACACCCCAAATCTAAAGCAGAAACTGTAAGGGACAACCACTGTCACCTTTTTAAAATTTCAGTGTCAAGTATGTTATTATGCAGGGTAATTTTGTTAGTAGCATATGATGTTGAGCCAGTGACTGGAAAAGAAAGAACTATTCCAGTGAATAAATACCCACCCAACCAAGAGAAAGGGACATTTGATCATTTTCACTTTTCAACCTTACAGATTATCCAGAAGGTTCATCATCTCTTGCGGTGGAAACGGAAACGTAGCAGTGTTCACATTTCCTGCATCTCTAAGACCAGGTTTGTATTCTGAGGGAGGCACATAGGATGCCACCTGTACTGTTAAGAGGCGGTCTTGGGAGAAGTACCAGGAAAGGAGGAGTTCTCACCCTGGTGAATAAGATGGTTAAGTTCTTCACTCTCGTATTAGTCACATAAACACAAGTTCTAGACATCATTTCCCTGTGTAATGTACTGAAAAAGATGCCTCTATTCCCTGCAAACTCCCGCTATTCACTTGGCCCAAAAGACCCCCAGGGTATCCGGAAACAGCCAGACATCCTGTTCAGGTTATGTGCTTTCTTACTATGAATTAGAATCTTTGTCCTGGTGCATTTCAGGTCTCTGAAATGATGTAGATGACAAATAGGCTCTTTTTGCCGATTCCATCATGTCACTTAATAATAAGCTTCTCTAATTCACTAATTTGAAAAGATAGCTGCACCCCCACGTTCACTGCAGCACTATTTACAGTAGCCAAGACATGGAAGCAACCTCAGTGCCCATCAATAGACGACTGGATAAAGAAGATTCGGTACATTTATACAATGGGGTATTACTCGGCTATAAAATTGAATGAAATCTTACCTTTGATGATAACGTAGATGGACCTAGAAAGTACTGTGCTGACTGAAATAAGTCAAAGACAAATACCATATGATCTCACTTATATGTGGACTCTAAAGAACAAAATAAACGAACAAAGAAAACAGAAACAGATTCATAGATACAGAGAACAAACTGATGGTTTGTAGATGGGAGAGGTGTTGGGGGGCAGGGTGGAAAAGGTGAAGGGATTAAGAAGTACAAAATGGTCACGGGATGTAAAGTACAGCACAGGGAATACAGTCATTGATATTGTAATAACTATGTATGGTGCCAGGTGGGTCCTAGACTAATTGGGGGATCACTGCATAAATTATATCAATGTCTAACCACTGTGCTGTACACCTGTAACTAATATAAAATAATATAGAATGTCAGCTGTAATTGAAAAAAAATTTTTTAAGTAGAATTCAAAATTGCACAATTTCAAAGCTCATGCTATTTGCATGTAAATTTAAAAAAAAGTTTTGTGTTATCAAATTACTATATATTTAGTGGAGGAAATGTGGGAAATACAAGTAGAAAGTAGAGAAAATGAAAATAAATTACCCATGAATGCACCACTTACAATTTAGTGTATTTCCTCAGGCTTTTTGTTGCAGATACAATTTCTGGGTTAAAAATAATTACAACATTGTATATATAATTTTGCATCCTGCTTTTATTACTTAACTTTTTAATGCTGACACATAGAAATGTAATTTTAACAGTTGCATGTTATTGTCAATGGGTGTCACCATGTAGATATTTACAATTGTTCAGCTCACCTGTGAATTGCTTCTTTTTATTCCCAGGACCCTCTATCTCCCATGAAGCTTACAGAGTTCAATGTTGGGAACCATTGTAATCTTCAAAATAAGACACCATGGCTGACCAAAAGCTTCACAATTTGAAAGCATTCCATCAAATATTTGTGCTGATACATGTTTCAGGACCTTACAAGTCATTGAATTTACTGACTGAACTCATCAGTCTGGTAGCACTGAATTCAGTCCAGTCTTCCTCTCTTTCTTTCTTAATTTCCCCTTCCCCAATCTGTGAAAGCCTATCTTTTCAGAGGCTCTCTGGGAAGACTGTTAATCATATCTATGGGGTCTGTGTGGCATTGAGGGGAATCAGACTACATTTGTGTGCATAAGCATATTTACACAAAATCCTGCTGTGGCATTGTGAAAATCAAGGTTAAAAAATCTGAGGTTTTTATTCAATCATATTTTTTCCATAATAGCAATTTAAATATCTGCTGAGCTATGAACGACGTCCCTATCTCAGGTACCTAAAATTCAAGAGGGAGATTCAGTACACTGTGATGAAGGTCCTCCAATTGAGAATTGAACAGCAATGTAAATGGGAAACCTGTTCGCTGTGATTCCTGAAACTTCCACACCTGATAGGGAAGATCAGATCAGATTTCCACTTTATTAAATATAATAGTTGGTGTTTTTAAGACTTCTGGTGGCAGCCTGTGGTAATATTCTCTAATTACTTTTATTCTTTTCTCTGCTACCTAGCTTTATTTTAGCCTTTATGAATTACTGTTTTGATGAAAGAAAAACTACAAGCCTTAGTTATGAACCACAGATTTTATTAAAGGGTTTAAGGATGATATTCAGGTTTAATTACAATACTGTTCATAAGGGTAAAGTTTCCCAGTTCAAATTGGCCTAAGGATTAGCACGAAACATCTGTTTTCACAGCAGGGGTTAGGGTACAGATAGTGATAACCTAATAGTAATATACCAATCCTTTCTTTCTTTCTTTCTTTCTTTTTTAGTTTCAGTGGTAGCTCAGCCATTAAGATAGTTTACATCCATTTATTTATAATTGGCCTTTCTTGTAGTCCTAGTGCCTGAATCAGTGAGTATGGACACTAATGCTGCTTCTTTATAATAATCACACGTAAGAGTATTGATGGTTTTCCTTTCTCAGCCAGCTATTGACAATAGAAGTCCCAACTCCTACAGAGATCAGTGACGGGTTACTGGCATCTTGCAGATATCGCGTAGTTGAGCTCCTAGAGGGATTGTTAAGTTTACTAAATGATTCCCCCTAAAATGTTTTTGAGTAGAAAAGAACTGCCTGCCACAAACAATGCAGTATCTGGACTCCAGTGGAGCTGAGAAAGTGAGAGGTCCAGCTACTCATAGCAAAAAAACACTTGTTCACTTGGATCCTCTAGGTAATTTTGGTCAAGGTAAGACTTTTAGCATAAATTAAATGGATTATGGCCAGTATTTCCATTTGAGACAATACTAGACATGACTAAATCTTTCAGGGTTTTGTCAAACTCAGATGCCAGGAGGCCATCCACGTGGTCTTACCATGGACAATACTTGCCTTCTATTCATATTCAAGTGCACCTTTCTCTAAAAGTAGGGCCATTACTTACTCCACAGCCAGTAGGCCTCAAAGCAATCTTTCCTGAAAGCTGCTAACTATAATTCAAAGTCAGAAAGGAGTGAACTTCTTTGATGCACAGAAATCAGGTCATAAAAGACAGTGTCAGGAGACTACAGGGAAGCTCCAGAAGGGCTGTCTTCAAAAGGCCAAATCAATCAGTGTTTTACCTGCAGGCTTGGTGAAATAAAAACACCTTATTCCTCTCTCAGCACCTTGATCTCACTACTTCTCTGATACTATTCAAATACATGAGTAGGCTCTGATACTATTCATAGACTATGGAGCATTGACTACTGTACATAATCACCCCAATTGGTTGCCTATTGATGAAGGAGACAGAGGTTTATTTGAGAATTAGCTCTGGCTTCTGTGCTTGCTTTTCCTTGTGACCCTGTCCAGTAATCTCTGTGGGATCTTGTTCCCCAATCTTTGGTACTCATCTTCCCCATTTGCAAAATGGAGACACTCATTGTTAGGGTCTTATAGCTGCATGGTGCTGTTAATATGTGTCATTGCAGGACCGCAATGAAAGGTTTAAGCAAACAGTGTTTCTAAGCAACCAGTGTTCTCCATTCTTTCCCCCATGCTTTCATTGCTGATTTGTTCTTGCAGAGCTCAGAGTACTTTATTAATGCTTTTCCATTCATTCCAACAATGTCCTTAGAAAGACGGAATAGAAATTATTTCCCCATGGGACAGCTGAAAAAATTAAGGGCAAAAGAAATGAAATGAAATGCCCTTCAAAAGCACATAGCTGTCTGGGGCAGAACTCATAGTTCCCATGCACTGTTAGAGGGACTGCAATTACCATGGAGCAGCTTATAGCACTGAAAGCAAGATCACATTTCAGAAGAGTCCCACTATGTCCCAAATCTTAAAGTATGCATTTCATCCTAGTATTTTCTATGTGATAGAAATGTAATACTCGTATGTGCCTCTGTACTGCACTCATATATTTCACATTCCATGGCATCAGCCAGTGCATTATCTTCTCTTGAATTCACAGAGCCCAATCTCAGGGCTGACTTTTGCAGTGAAAACAGTGTGCTTCCCCATGTTTATTTCAAATTGCAGAAAGTGCAGACATTGCAGTTAATGGAGATTTGAGCACAATCCCAGCAGATGTGTTTTAAGAATATTTAATACACATTATTCTAATGCGCACCTGAAATTCACAGGATGTATTAGGTTGGTGCAAAAGTGATTGTGGTTTAAAAGGTTAAAAACAATTGCAAAAACCGCAACTACTTTTGCACCAGCCTAATAAGAGTCATGCAGAGCCTGTCACCTCTCATCACACATATACCAGAGGTGCCAAAAAAATATACACAAATGGACACTTTGGTCAGCGTTGCTCAAGCCATAGTTCTCCGTAACCAGAAGTATCTGGATGCTGACAGTAACCACTTTGAGCATCTCTTGTAATTGCAGAAGTCAGGCGTGACTTGTATTCATCTTTTGTTATTGGTATATATTATTACAATTCTAATGCAGTTTTGTCCTTTCTTAAAATGTGTATACTTTTTTGGGCACCCTCTGTTTATCTACATGTACATGCACACACACTGCCCCCCAAACAGGCTGCTTGGTCATTGGGAGCAAATACCTTAAAGGAATAATTCGCTGTCCTCTCCTTCTAGAAAAAAGTCCCACAGTGACTGCAAGTGAAGAACATTCCATTTATACATTCTGGAACCTCTGCTCCCAGAGTAGCTAAGGGATTCAGTTGGTTCAAATGACATGTTCTTTGCCTCTGTTGGAGGCATAGAAGACATCTAACAAGATTGGGCAACCCTTCCACAAATCCCATTGTTCTTAGAAAATTCATGAGCTCCATCCAATCAGAGCAAAACCGTTTATGAAGAACGGTACATCTGCATTTCTTTAGCCAGAGCTGGAATGTGCCATATTGAATTGTACTCTTTGCATGTAGGTATTATGTCATACAATAATGAACGGTGGCTCCTAACAGCATGAGTGTTTACTTCCCCTAAAGGGCTAGGGCTGTGTCCCACATGGTCAAAACTATTCAATGTGCTCTTTATAGCAGCCTGGTGTATGGCCATCCACAGAATCAGTTAAAACAGACAATGAATGAATGTAATATATCAGGAAATAGAGTCTTAGTAGGGAATGGTGTTAAAAACAACGACAATACGATGCAAGGAATAATCACTATCACCCTGCTGGTACTAGGTCTTGGAAATACATGAAATGTATGGAGAGCCAGAAAAAGAAAGGTGCTCGGGACTCCAGCAATTAAGCTCAAATTGCCAATTTGCTGCAAATCCTTTTTTCCACCAATCTGCTCAAAGTGATTATATGATAGTGTTCTTCAAACCATGTGTCTTGCTACAGAAATACCCACAAATACTGGCCAGCTTTATCTTCCTGTGTCCTTTATTAAAGTATATGCATAAAATTGTTGTTTCTTTTATATATTATGGTTTTGTTAAGCCATGTTGGCAAAGCCTAACATTTCAGACCACTCTGATGGAAGTTTCTTTACATCTCATTTCAGGGGGTATAGTGGCGTTTATTCACTCCTAGGTTAATTGGTACGTTTGGTATGTAGACTCCTTGGTAACATCTCATCTTGCAAACACCCCCCTTCCTGTGCTCAGTATTTCTCTCTTACAATCCAACATGGATATGAGTTGGGAAATTAGCAGCAATGGCTTTTAAACAGAAAGCTGACTAGTTTAACGTTCAGTCTCTGCTCAGCCTCACACACCTTTTGCCTTTATCTCTGTTTTTGTGATAAAGAAAAAGAAAAAGGAAGAACCTGTCTTATGTACCTAAGGGTGATATGAAGTCCGGTTCACATTTTTGTACACCTACGACTATGTTTATTATTCTCCGGATGCATGGCACTTGAAAAAAAGAACAGTGATTCTGAGAAAAGAACACAATGGTCCACTTGCTCCTAACTTATACATTACCCTCAGAGAAATATTTCAAGAGATACTTATGAAGCCCCAAATAAGGTTCCCCTCAATAGATGCACTATTTGCACAAAAGTCCTTTTTGGACACAATGGAGAAAATGTCCCTCAATTAGCCAACAAGAAGTCAGAAGTCCTCGAACATGCAGAGCATTGAAAGCTGAAGTTCGCAATAGTCATTGGTGACTGTGACTAAATATAAAAAAGTACTTACTTTGTCCTAGGTAAAGACCTCAATCATCTCTGACGAAAATCCCATTTTATTTATTCCAATGCATCACCTACAAACAGCTCAAATTTGCATCACAAACACAATAAAAAAAAAACACAATTCAACCAGAAACAAAGGACAACTAATTTTTTTCTAGATAAAAATGATATAAAAGAAGAGACGTTTAGACAAGAACCTTATTTGAGTAGAGGTTACTAACGAAATTCAAGGTATAGATGTTTAAAAGGAAACTTTATACATATAGATATAAAGACATATGTATAATGGTTTATGTAGGAATGTGTAAACATTAACATGCATTTTCTTCATGTTATAAACAACAAAATTTTCAAATTAATTACCTCACCATTTGCAGGGACATTGAAAAACTAGTCAGTTTCTCTTTGAATATTAAAATATTCATTCTCACACAGTAGCACAATGTTTCAATGTTTAGACTTCCACCTCTACAGGGGTGGATAATTTAAGATAGTAAAAAGCACATTTTAAGCAAACTTTTAAAAAAGTATTTGAATATGTTATGGTTTTGAAAGAAATTTTCCTCATAAACCTTAATTGAAATACTCAAAATAATTTTGCAAATTAGCACATTATCAGACCTAGATCCTAACAATGTTGGCAAACACTGAAATAAATCTGGCTGTAGCATATAAGAATTTAATGGCATTTGTGACAATATGGATGGACCTAGAGGGTATTATGCTAAGTGAAATAAGTCAGACAGAGAAAGACAAATACTACATGAATTCACTTATATGTGGAATAAAAAAATAAAATGAACTAACAAAACAAAAACAGACTCATAGAAACAAAGAACAAACTGATGGTTGGGGTGTGTGAGCAGGGATGGGTGAAAAGAATGAAGGGGAATAGAGTCAATAATAGTGTGCTAATTGCACAGTGACAGATGGGTATAAACTTAATATCTAATCACTATGTTGTACAACTGAAATTAATATAATAGTGTATGTCAACTATACTTAAAAAAGCAAAAGACAACTACAAAAAAAATTTCAATGAAAATAAAATACAAATCACTGTAGAGGGAAAGTAAAAGTTTCCTTCTTGGAGCAATAAAGGATTGTATGTTACTAATTAGTCAAAAATTGTCATTAAGGTATACTTCCCAATCCACTGTCATACCATACATAAATTACCGTGGACGTTTAGAAAGCACTTACTGGAGTAATGTGATTCAGAGGGACCCAATACAAATTCAACTCTAAAGTTGCTTGTGAATCACAGGGTCTGACTGTTGAGGGTAGAAAGTTCTGTTTGAGATGTTAAATATCAAGGGGAGCTACTGGGGGAAATAAACCTAGATGAGAGACGAAACATTAACATTTTAACCCCCTTTCCACTTGATTATTATTTCCTCTGAACTTTGAAGTCTTCTATTTTCAATCTTAAAATTGTAATGTTGTTGAAGGTAAAATTAATTTACCTCTTCTACTTCTATCCTTTTAGCTGACTGATCCAGGGACAACTTCAGATTTGCTCTCACTGCCTCTGTCTGATTATCTTAACAGAACCATCTGGAGCATCTATTTCTAAACATTATATTTAAATATTTTCATTTGTCATCAACTTATGAAGTTTTCTACTTTTTCCTCACCTGGAAGTTTTGGATAACCTCAGTTCAGCCAAAGTTATCAGAAACAACTTTATATTCACATGGGTGTTGTCAAGGGGAGTAGACACAGCAATCCCACTTGATTAATAAAACGATGTATTTGGGCAGGGTATGCTTTTATTTCTCTTAGGTATATGCCTAGGACTGGAATTATTATACCGTGTCACTGTATGTTCAACTATGTGAGGAACTGCCAAACTGTTTTCTAAAGCAGATGCATCATTTTACATTCCCACCAGCAGTGTAAAAGGGTTCCAATCTTTCCACATCCTTGCAAACATCTCTTAATTTTTATCACAGACATCTTAATGGGCATGAAGTGGTATCTTGTTGTATTTTTTATTAAATTATAGTTGGCAACAATATTATGTTACAGGTGTACAACACAGTGATTTGACATTTCTGTATCTTATGATGTGATCACCATACTAAGTCTAGTAACCATCTGTCACTGCAGTTATCACACTATTATTGACTAGATTCCCGTTGGAATCTTTCTACTGCTATCCAATCTAGCTTTTAAATCTACTTCTCCATGATAATAGTTTTCACTGCCATGAGCTATCATCTTTGTGAACACTTGTTGGAAAAGGGGGGTAGTAGGAACAATGGGACAGAGAGAAGTTGTTTGAACTTAGTTGATGTTGTCTTAAACCAAAGACCCTAAACCTTACTTTGGTCATACATACACACACAGAGAATTTTACCATTTCAGAGGGTTTCCAGAGACTCTGAAATATATTCATATACCCTAGTTAAGAATTCCTACCCACAGAAAAAGCAGAGAACCATATGATTTCACTGATATGTGGTATATAAACCAAAAACAGAAGAACAAGACAAACAATTGAGAAACAAGAACTCATAGACACAGACAATAGTTTAGTGGTTACCAGAGGGTAAATGGGGAGGGGGGTGGGAGATGAGGGTAAGGGGGATCAAATATATGGTGATGGAAGGAGAACTGACTCTGGGTGGTGAACACACAATGGGATTTATAGAGGATGTAATACAGAATTGTGCACCTGAAATCTATGTAATTTTACTAACAATTGTCACCCCAATAAACTTTAATTTTAATAAAAAGAATTCCTACTTTAAATCGGGTCCCATCTTTACAGAATCATCAAATGAGTGAACCTGTATGTGCTACTGCGTTACGTTATCAAACTGGGCTACAGGTTACGAATCAATGCAAAGTCTATTACTGAGTTTATTATAGTTTCAGAATTTGCATACTCCTCCACCGCATTACCTGAGGCTTTGGAGAGGTTGGTTGAACAGTAGAATGGTTGTTGCTAAGAATATCGGAGAGATGGGTTATTTACACAGCAGGTACGATGTAAAATCCTCTCTTCAGACAACAGGGGCCAAATGTTTCTCACCAAATTCAAGAAGTTTTAAGATGACAACTGTTTGTCATCTTCTGTTATTTTTAGTGAAGTTGACATTGGTTTTTAAATGTCAGAAATGGGTTTTTAAAGAGAGTTTTCTATCATAAGCATCATGTTCCTTTTTATTCTTATTTTCTCTCTGAGAGAAGTGGACCACTTGCCATGCCAACTGTTCTGGAGCAGTGGTGTAGAGATAAATTTTAGGGATGTTTTAAAAAATATAGTATTTTTCCCATTTTTATGTATCTAGTTGACAAACATGAAAAAAAACTAATTTCCAAATCAAAGGCCTCCAGTAGAAACGTTCAAATTAAAAGCCAAAAAGTACAGCATAGAGAATATAGTCAATAATGTTGCAAGACCTATGTATGGTGCCAGGTGGGGACTACACTTATGGAGGGATCATTGCAGAAATTATATAAATTATCTAACCACTGTGCTGTACACCTGAAACTAATGTCAAATAATATTGAGTGTCAGCTGTAACTGAAAAATACATAATTTTAAAAAATAAGTAAAATTGGAAATAAAATCAAACATTTGAATTTACTTCTTGGCTATAAGACCCAGCTGTCCTTCCTCCCACACCTCAGCAAAACCACCACCAATTCCTTTCTAGAGCATTGATGGCATTGATCATACTTAGGCCTCCCTTGTCAGCATCCAGACATCATCAGTTCAATCTAAGTCATTTCATGTTACGGTTCCAGTTGCAGGAAATGACCCACCATCTTCTTCACTGCATTACAGTTGGCAAGGCACCTACCAGCGATACACAGGGTAGAAAATGAGACATGAAGAGCATAATGGCTTGACAGAAAAGCTAAGTATATATCCTGGGTCTGCCAATTAGTGAAGATATTAAGGAAATGTACGCTTCTAGGACGAATTCTTTTTTCATCCTCTCTAACTTACCAGTATGTACAGTACTAGGAAGTAAAGAGGAGAGGAAGGCGACAACAGAAATGAAAGCCACATAAATGAGAACTCCCTAAAACTAAAAGTGAACTCAAGAAAATGCAAACTATAGTGGGCCAAAGAACTGACTCCCATTTCAGTTTTATTTGTGGCTACAAGCAATCTACCAACCGAGAGGTTTGGAAATTAGGGAACAGTTTCAATGCACTGAGGGATAAACAATTTATATAAAGAATATTATTAAAATATTTTCGAAGAGTTGTGTGTGCTTCATTGTTGAATTTGGTGCCAACAGTCAAGAAATAACCAAATAAATAAGCCCGAAGTATTTCCTTTTTACTACACCCAGTTCCAAAAATTATACAGCTTCTTTAACACAATTTTCTCTATTATTCCTCAAGTGAATTACTAATTCAGGTAGAAAGTCAAAACATAACTGTACTATTACACAAGAGAATTAATTTTCCTTCAATAACTTAGTCTGTTCCAAAGTATTTCTGTCCAAAATGTGTAGGTGCAACAGGATGGAGTTCAGTAGTTAAAATTGTGATTTCTGGAAACTCTTGAATGATTGATTTGGCACCTTCAAAAAAAGAAGAGGAGGAGAAGGGGAGGTGATTAGAAAGCACAAATTGGTAACCACAAGATTGCCACGGGGATATGAAAGTCAGTTTGGGGAATACAATCAATAATGTTATAAAGATTTTGTAGGGTGTCAGGTGGGCACTTGTCTTATTAGAGAGACCACTCCATGGACAGTGTAGATACCTGACCACTGTGCCATACACCTAAAGCTGAATAATATTGCATGTCAACTATAATTTAATATGTACACAGTCACAGGATATGGAGTACAGTATAGGGAATAGAGTCAATGGAATTGTAACAGCTGTATGCGATGTCAGAGGGGCAATAAATTGGGGGAGGGGGGTTATCACTTTGTGAGGGGTGTAAATGTCTAACTATTACATTGTTTTGTACACTGAAACTAATAAAAAAAATAAAAGAAGAAGAAGAGGAAAAAAATTATACTCATTGCAGTATTTTTTGGTAACAGTAATTGGAGTTCATGAATTTTTATAGTCAGTCACTAGACTCCAAATTGACAGAGGACAGAGAGCAGTGACCTTTGGATACCTAGTCAGACTTGGTTAATCTCTTCTTATGTTTTTTAATGTCTAATATCTGAAAAGCTCTGATAGTAGTCAGACTATACCCTTCCCACTCACTAATAAATTCTTACAATTAAAATGTTTTACATCCCAGATTTGAAAAAAAAATCAGTTACAGCAACTTTTGCCCTGAAGAGTCTTTCGTTCTGTGTTATTTTAAAGGCAGGTGGAATAGAGAGAATACAGTTCTTTCTGAAAACAGGATCATACATAAGATGATGGTCTCTCAACTGGAACACAGGTGCAGGGACTTCTTGGTACGTCACATAGATTTTTTGATGTCATTAAATATTTTTCAAAAACATGATTTAACAGTTAGTTACATAATATTACATCTTTTTAATATATATTTGTTTAAGCATTTCCTTATTGTAAGTCATTTACATACGTTTGAATTTTTTCTTACTCTAAATATAACTCTACAATGATTATCCTAAAAACTAAATTTCTATATGCACCTATGATTATTTTATTAGGATACTTGAACAGTTGTCCTAGATTGCATGGCCAAAAAGTGGGGTCTGGAGCTGGCCCGGTGGCCAGGTGGTTGGAGCTCCGTGCTCCTAACACTGAGGTCGCTGGTTCGATTCCCACATGGGCCAGTGAGCTGCACCCTCTACATCTAAGACTGTGAACAATGGCTCTCCCTGGAGCTGGGCTGCCGTGAGCTGCTGCAGGCTCCCGCAGGCTACCGTGTGCACCGCTGTGAGCGGCCAGTGGACAGCGTGAGTGGCCGACCGACGACCAGTGACTGACTGCATCAGCCAGGGGGAGTGCAAGGCTCATAATACCAGTATGGGCCAGGGAGCTGTGTCCTACACAACTAGACTGAGAAACAAACTAGACTGAGAAACAACAGCTTGAACTGGAGTTGGGGGGTGGGAGGCAGAAAAAGGGGAAAAAACAAACAAACAAACAAAAAACTGGGGTCTGAACTTCGGCTTACCTTCCTCAGGAAATGGCAAACACTCAGTTCAATCACCAGGCTGTTTGAGCAGAAGTCTAACTTAAGAAAGAATAAAGTCCTGTTCCCCATCCCCAATAGAAAGGAAAGAAAGGCAGGAAGGCAGGAAGACAGGAAGGAAGAAAGAAAGAAAAAGAAACTTCTGCTCTTTGCTTCACAGTACGAAGCTTACTTCAGTAAGACCCCAGGGCTAGTTAGAACCTCCCGTTTCTTGCTGTTTGGAGAAATAGGGGCCTTTCAGCCATTTGCAGGTTCTACCCAGGAAAACACGGCCATCAAGAAAACAATTGCAACCTCCTTCCTTGGGGTTATGTCATACTCTCCCATTTGAATGTGAACATTAGAATTGTGTAAAATATTATCACTAAGCTTAGAGATGACAAATACAAGTTGTAACTCCCAAAATTTGCTTTAGATTTAATGTGGAAGCAAATAAGCTTTCCGTCAGAATGAGAGGCTGGACAGACGGACATGCAGGGCCTCAGGCAGCACTTACCATGAGGCGTGGAGAACAGACTGAGAACGATGATAACATTGGGCTGAACTCCATGTTCTATGAGAACCTTCACAGCTTCAATCACAGTGTTTCCAGTGCCTGAAACCAAACGCATTGCCAACTTAACATTTATCTCAAAATGTCTTCAATGTTTCTCTGAAGTAAAGGCAGCTTAGTATCTAGCATAAGACACTTAGTATCTAGCATAAGATACTAAAGACACTTAGTATCTAGCAAAGCTTCATTTGAAGGTACCTGTTCTTTACCAGAGGCGTTACTTTTAGTAAATGGACATGACACACACATTTTTCAGTTTTCTAATGCACAACAAGTACTAAATTCATTCAGTATGAGAGACATCAAATTTAACACCCACCCTCCAGCCCTAACCCCAGGAGATCATGCCATGTGTGATCTGAGTAAGCTTAGGAAACCAAATAAGACAACAAAATATTTTGTCCAGAGGGAATGAATCCTTGAGTTAATCATGGCTATACTCACTGGGCTAGACAGGGGACGTTTCAATCTATGTTCAGTGTTCTATAAGTCGTCTCATTCGATCCTTTGCTTCAATGTATTCATTTTAAGAAACAATCTCTTTGGTTCTAATAAAGTTTGACTTTTATCACACAGTGAAAATTGTCCAGTGAACTGCCCAGGGCAAGTCCAGATCCAACAGAGAAAAACACATTTAGAAATAATTTTTGCCTTTATACAAAGGCAAGCCTTAAGTGTAATTTAAACCCTAACCAAAGGTTACAGATCCAACTTAAGCCACTCACTGAGAATCGGATACATCAGAAGGACTTTTCTCCTGTAAATGTCTGGTGGGAACTTGGCATAATATACTTTGGCTCTTTGAGTCTCCTCATCACTCTGAATCAGGATCTTTCCAATCCGTATGGATCGACAGCAGTCTCGTAAACCTTGTTCCATTGCTTCACCTTGAAGAAGGAAATAAAAATGAAGGAAAAAACGGTTACAGGGAGATGGAGTGAAAGTCCAAGAATAGGCCAAAGCAGTGTTTGTGACTGTTATTAACACAAAAACTGTACTGATGAAACTATACTATGTAACTGTTTTTAATGAATCCATATTGAAAACCACTGCACTCATGTGATCTAATTAAATAGTGACCTTAAAATGTAGGAGGTGTAGGCTTGGTAGTTGGGAAGCTGAAATGAAACTTATCTGTAAAACAAAGAAAATAGGATGATGATTCTTTAGTTCTGATATGTTCATATTTTATACTCAGTGCAGGTCAATGAAACTAGGATAAGCTACTTTAATTGTGGCTTGCAAGTTTTAGAGCTATCATGCTTCCATGATTACAGGAAATAAAGTGTTTTGTTAAGCTGCTCCCTGATTTTTTCCAATATCATTGAACATTTTACTCCTATTATTTTAAGGGAGCCTTTAAAACACCTAAACTTGTTATTTTCATCTGAAAAACTACAAAAGGTGTATGTAAGAATGGGGCTACAGACCAAAGAATCTCCTTTTAGAAAAAGGTGGCATCAGGAAACATCACTTAGCCTCAGCAATGACTTCAGTGGCAGAGATTTTGCTGGCAAATAGTGAAAAAAAGTGTATTATTCCCTCTCCCCCCAGAGAAGCACAACCAACAGCATCCCCCCCACCGTGGGTTTCTGAACATGGAGCTATTTTTGAGTGTGAATTCTTTTAAGGAAGTGTTTACCAAAGTCAATCATTCTCATACCACCTTCAAGCCATATGTCTTCACTCATATGTGGGATATAAAACTGAAAGCAACAAAGGAACAAGACAAACAAATGAAGGAACAAAAACTCATAGACACAGACAACAGTTTAGTGGTTACCAGAGGGTAAGGGGTGAGGGGTAGTAGATGAGGATAAAGGGGATCAAGTATATAGCGATGGAAGGAGAACTGACTCTGGGTGGTGAACACACATGTGATTCATAGATGATGTGATACAGAATTGTACACCTGAAACCTATGTAATTTTACTAACCATTGTCACCCCAATCAATTTAATAAAAAGTAAAAAGAATTCTGCTTGTACTATTATTTTTTCTTGAACTGTTTTCATTTATATTTACTTTAAGAGGAAACCTTATGTCACTACTATAAATGTAAAAAGCTCCTAATATATATGACATTTATATTTATAAGACCACTAAGCTCTTAAGGTTAAAAACAACCCTGTCTCTGCATCACTCCAAAGTCATCATTGTTTGAGAGCTACCTTTTAATACAAAGGGAGTTTAAAGCTCCTATTATACTTGAGGTATTCAATTATTCACACACAGAACTTCACAGCCAGAAGAAAAAAGGGAATGTTTATCTGTTTTTAAAAATAATAATCCGACTGTTTCCAGTGCAAGTAAGCGGGGCTTCCATTGTCTCTTGGATCTTGCACAAAAAAAAGAATTAATTAAGTTACTGAATGGAAATAATCATCCCCATGTAACAGGTATAGGTTCTAGTTACAGGCATATGATTTGGCTGCACAAAGGTTGGTTTTGAAGGGTAATCAGTTGGACTCAAACACAAACACAACATTTATAAGACCAACCATTGGAAATACTTGAAGTTACTGACAATTTACTGCTTTTGCCTATATGGTCACATACCCATCAAATATAAAACTAGGCCACTAGGGAAGATGCAGTCAGTAACACACAGGCCGGGATTCCAAGGCACCAGGAGGGTGGGCAAAACAGGTGGTGAGATGTAAGCTAAAGCTACAGTGATGACAGACAAGACCACCTCTGCTGGCAAACAGCTGAGGGTTTCTACACAGAGACAAAATCACACATATGCAGACCTACCGCTTCTCATTATGCTGACCCCACAATTTCCCTTCTCAAATTTCACTCCTTCATACTTGTACCCTGTTGAGAAACAAAACCAAAGAATTTATCTTTCATCATTGGAGCAACCTACTTATTTTATCAAGTGTCTATGACTTAAAGCAATCCTTGTCCAGACATAGTGCATAACATCTTAGGTTCCCTGTGACAGTAATCAGAAGAGTCAAGATTTTTCCATAGTTATTTCTTATTTCTTCATAAGAAACTTGTGGGCTTCATCAAGTGGGAATAGGACACATGATAGTATGATATTCACAAACACACTCCTCAAACTGAATTCAGAGCAGAATGCTATAAACCTCATCAGTTCAAACTGGCCCCACTGTGAGCCCCCATTCTGCCTTAAAAAGCAGGTGACAGACACTGAAGTCATTACCAAGATACGTTCAACCCTTGGTCTCATCCTGAATTTGTATCAATTATGATGCAGTAAGCTCAGCCCCCAATTTGCATAACGTCAGCCTTTGAATACAACAGCTTCCATTATTTACTGAAGAACTAAATCAGAGTTTCAGATTCCTAAAATAATGCTCTTGGCTGCTTTCTACTTGAGTAGAACAAAGCACCTTCTCCAATTCACATTGTTTGTAGTTTTCTTTTTCTTTTTTTACTTCTCATCCTTTTACCTGGAGTTTCAATGCCAAACCAGTCCACCCACTTGTTAACACCAGCAGCTTCCCCACAGAAGTAAGATAAGCTGCCAGCAATTCTTAACTCTGCTCCCAATGGGCCGTCATCAAAGCAACACCTGCACCCTGAAGAATATTTTTTAACCTTTAACTTGAATTGACAAGAAGCCATTAAGAAAAAGTCAGCCACACAAATTTCTTCACTAAATGTGTCCAGGTTTACTAACTTGCTTAAAAGAGCAGCTCTGGGGCGGCCGGATGGCTCAGTTGGTTAGAAAGCGAGCTCTGAACAACAGGGTTGCCGGTTCGATTCCCACATGGGCCAGTCAACTGTGCCCTCCATGACTAGACTAAAGACAACAAGCTGCTGCTGAACTGACGGAGGGGCGGCTGGGTGGCTCAGTTAGTTGGAGCACGGGGCTATCAACAACAAGGTTGCCGGTTCAATTCCCACATGGGATGGTGGGCTATGCCCCCTGCAACTAAAGATTGAAAACGGCGACTGGACTGGGAGCTGAGCTGCACCCTCTACAACTAGACTGAAGGACAATGACTTGGAGCTGATGGGCCCTGGAGAAACACAATGCTCCCCAATATTCCCCAATAAAAAAAAAGTGGAAAAAAAAAAGAGCAGCTCCACCTAGACTCATCATTCTGCGTATCGATTTACTCAGACTGCTTTCTTTCCATTTCCCCCCAGTTCTATCTCACAATTTTTATGAGGAAAATAGGAGAGTAACAGCCATGGTTACCTGTTGGAGTGGTCACCATGCATTCCTTATATGGTAGTTGATTCAATCCCTCTTCCACAACAAGTCTGATCTAGAAAGTCAAAGAAAGAGGAAATTGAAAATCTGCTAAGAATCTCCTGTTTCCTCTTAGCCTCCAGAGCTGAACACTAGGCAAAATTCAGTACCACACTAGGCAAGGATGCAGATAGATCCAAATGCCATGCTGCTAGGTATCCAACCGTGGTTAGGCACATGACTGCCAACCAAAGCCTCCAGTATGCCTTCTGATTCTCATTCGGTCGGTCCATGCTCTATTAAAAGAGATTCACAACTACAGCAAGTAACAAGAATCATGGTAGACACCCATGGAAGTAATAAACTTCTGGTTACTCTGGACATAGCATCCAGGGGGAACGTGTCAGCCTTGCTCAGTGCTTTGAAACTGTTAAGTTAGATTCTTCTTAACAAAGTCCACCATAATGCAAATAAAGCCTGAAACTTTTTAGGAGAAAATAAATGAGTGGATGGGGCTGAACCCATTTACTGAGCTTCAAGGAGGAACCAGTTGAACTGGGGCTTCTCAGCTAAAATAATAATAATAATAATAAAACTAAAAAGGCTCGTACTGATCTCAATATGGGATACACAGGACAGAGTCCCTGGAAACTACTAGAAACAGCCTTTACAAAGCACATGTGATATTCCTTAGGATGGGGACCTGGAGCCTACTAAAGTAAAAGCAGTGCTGGATCTGCAATGCAAATGTGTCCAATCAATATTACATTACTGAATGAGAATGAGGAACAGCAGGGACAAAGGGCAGGCTGCTGTGCTGTTATCACAACACCATAACCTGTTGCCATTAAAGTGATCAATGCTAAATAGGCTGGCACTTCATCTGCCAGCAGCACTAGAGAGAATGGTCCAGGAACCTCATGAATACTGCGGTGCGCACGCGCACTCACCTCTAACCTCCACCTTCTGTAGAGGTTAATGTTTCTTAAGAGCAAATTGAAAGGGAAGAAGAGGATCCCTTTCCTTGAAGAGCCTAGATCTCCTCCAAGGAGACTAACACTCCTCTAAAGAGTCTTACCTCTTAAGATCTAACTGCCAGGGAAACAAATGCTGATAAATTCAGGGTTGAACTGTCAACTACAATGGGACCCTTGTGCTAGAAGAGACAGTGCATTAGAAACCCTCAGCAGTGGAAACCTAAACAGCTCCATCCTTCCACCCTCACCTCCCAATACCAGGACCTTCACCGCCAACTGCAGAAAACATAGGGGCCCAATTATCACCCCATCAGGTAAATTACACCCTGGGTCCTTATTATCTCATTTGACTAAGACATAACACCTGCCCTTTAGTGCAAGCATTTTACAAAAATTATGAACTTAACTCCTACTTTCTATAGAAAAAAGAAAGCAAAAGAAAGAGCAACCGTTTTCTACCAGTGAACACCAAGACCTCTGTTTTCCCCATAGTAGCCATTGACACAAGTTCCTTCCTCCTTGAATCTGTTCCTTTGGTTTGATAATGACATTTATCAATGACAGAATGACCCATCACTCCAGGAATGTCAACTACATTTGTCTTGATGCAATCCAAGTTACTGCTGCCCTTACAAACTCAAATAATTGTAAATGGAAGCAGCATCTGAAGTAAGAATATTTAAAGCCAGAAGTAGAACAGGAGTTGTTTACACTCTTTTGAGATAAAGATTTTCCACAAGGATATCCTTGCTTTTCCACAAGGAAAATCTAAGTGAAAATTAACAAGCCACTTTTCTCTATTTCCCAAACTAAATACTGAATTTCGATTGTAAACTCCACGAGATGGGACCATGTCTGTATTGTTTACTGCTGTACATCCTCCCCATGCAACAAAGCCTAGCACAGTGTCTTACTTACAGGAATTCAATATCTATTTGATGAATGGATGAATACTAATAAGCACAGCATTCCAAGCACTGAGCATACTTAGATATAAACCCAAGAAGGAAACCGTGCTTACCCTAAAGACAACCCAATTTGGCCTGAGATCCTCTCAGATCACTCTAGCTAAATAGAATCGAGCATGGTCAATCCTTAACAGAAAGTCCCTGAGGAAAGCACAGATAGTCCAACCTAATATTTCACCTGTGAGGATAGTGCAGGAAAGAAGCAGCAAAATAAATACTCCATGTAAAGTATAAAGAGAGTTACCAGTTTCTGTGCATTACATGGATATCATAGGGTAACTACTGTGTTTCCCCGAAAATAAGACCTAGCCAGACAATCAGTTCTAATGTGTCTTTTGGAGCAAAAATTAATATAATACCCGGTATTATATTATATTATATTATATCATATTATATTATATTATACCGGGTCTTATATTATACTATGTAATTACTATGTAATATAAGACCCGGTCTTATTTCACTAGAAGTAAAATTTGCTTATTTCACTAGAAGTAAAATAAGACCGGGTCTTACATTAATTTTTGCTCTAAAAGACTCATTAGAGCTGATTGTCTGGCTAGGTCTTATTTTCGGGGAAACACAGTACGAGGTCTTCCTTATATCCTTGCTTTTCCTTTAATGTACTTCACTGCCCTAAGATGATGCATTAAGGGTCACTCGTGACTAGATTACTTGCAAGATCCATTTGAGAGGCAGTGGCACCTGAGAACTACAGAGAATGAGTTCATGGGCAATGCTTTGAGGTAAAAAGGGATTGACAGAGCTTTAATGCAACAGTAGAAACAATACTTCAGGAGTCTAGCAATATGATGCTTACTTGGTACAATCTCTCTCACCCCCAGAATGCTCTAGACCAAAAAAGCCCCTCGACCTACTATGATTATATTGCTAGCAACAATAATTAAATAAAAATGAAAAGCCTCTACCTACCAAACGATCCGCAGAAAACATGAAGTCCCCTCTACTGGCTGTCCTAAAAAAAAGTAGTATAAGTTTTAATGTAGATTAGAGCTTTAAGGTAAAATATTACTTAATACATATATTACCACTGATATTAACACCTATTACATACTAAAAGCTTAAAAAGTAACATATATAGAATATTACTGAGAAAATATATTTTCACTAGGATATAGGAATTTAAATGTTATGACTTGATAAATATTATTGAAAATACTTATTTGATATCAACATTAGATATAGGAACTGGAAAGATCAGGCAGTCTCCCACCAAGCTCTAAAACCTATATTACCAAGATAAATAACACATCTACTTGGTCTCTCAATCCTTTTTGGAATCCTGTTTGGATAATAGCACAAATAAATGCTATACTTTTGCCACTGCTTGCAAGAATGCATAACCTAATTTCTGACCTCCTTCTCTGTTGATTGACAATTTGTTCCTTTTGCCTGTTTTTCAATCAAATATTTTGTTCCCTAGATCTTTCTGCCATTTTCCTGTGCATTTCTTTCTGGTTACTTTCGTATCCTGAGGTACCCAAGTTATAATAATCCAGATTTGCACAAGCTGTGAACCAGACCAAAAGGGAATGTTAAAAGGCTGACTTTTTTTCTGTACATAAAAGTCTAGTATTGTTCCTCCTCCGTCTCCCAAAGTTGAATGATTCGACTGAACAGACTGGTTTACAGTTTATGTACTTCAAAATCTCCATCTGCCTATCCATAGCATACCTAAAATACTCCCCCACAGAGCATTGAAATGGCGTATGCAAGGTTTCTTAGAGGATCTACAGTTCTATCATATTATGGATATTAATGAAGCTGACAGGAAACCATAACAGCCTAGATATGTTAGAATTTAACTTTTAAAATTATTAAATTGGCCCTTCTTAAGAGTCATAGCTATGCTGGAATGTAGTCATATCCTGAGGCCTGTAGGCCTGCCTGTAAAGCAGGTTTCAGAAGGTACACTCTGCTTAAGATAACAGAAGAATGTAGCCTGTTAAGCATCAAATATATGGCTCTGTTCTCTTTTCTGTTCTTAAGATAACATCACTGACTCACAACCCCAACATGTCTTACTTCTCTTTGTTTTCAAGACCACCTTTCTGCAGTCACGTACACCTGGACAGGATGCCACCAGGAGCTCAACCACTCACATTGCTGGAGCTTGCATAAGAACTGACCAGTCAACACAGCCATGACCCTGGACCCCTTACTCGTGATTACTCATATGATTTCTGCCCCTAAAAGCCCCAAATTGTAAGTCCTTGGGGAGTTCGGGCTTGAAGTGATCTAGCTTCCCATTTTCCTTGCATGGAGCTCTGCAAATAAAGCAACCCTAATTTCTCCACTGCAAAACTTAGTGTTCAGTGTCTGCCTCTGCTGTGCACCAGCAGGGAGTAACTTTCTTCCTGTTCGGTTCCATTAACTCTCTAAAATATGGACCATAATTGAGCAATACCAACAATATAGGTCTGTATTCTTTAAATATTCCCTAGACTTGGAAAAATCTATCCACACACACCTACATACACAGAGAGCCCATTTAAAACAGACTCTATTTTATGTACTGTGGTTTTCAAATGAAACTATACTATTACACTAGCACCCTTCATTTCTATAATTAATCTTTACAACATGCATGTCAAGGAAGAAAAGGTCAGTGAACTACAAAAAAAATACTGAAGCATACTGCTGTTTGCTAGACCTGTACAAAGTTGTCTAGGCAACCAGAACACAGTTTTTCAATAGGGGAAAAAAGTCTGGATTTATCTTAAAGAAATATCCAGTAACATTATCTTGGGAACACATTTGTAACATTCATTTTTAATTTCTGAACAGTTACACATAAGTTTATTACATAGAAAAGTTATATTAGGTTAAGTGATCAGAGTTGACCAGATCTATAATTTTATTTTAGAATCAGACACTTTAACACCTTTCAGTCTCCCCCAAAATATCAGCTTCAGCTAACTTTTGCATAATGAGCACCTGCTCTACTTTCCAAAAAAGGTACACACTATGAGAACCTAATATGAAGTCATCTCTTGATAGCTGCTGTTTGACAATTAAAGCAGTCACTGCTCCAAGTCATCCCACTGCAAACAATAATTACTAACATCTGTCCCGCTGTTTTAGACAGACTTGAGACCCATACTGTTTACTGTAAGCCAATTTAGAAGTTAAAGTACAGCTAAAATCTAATGCTCTTCATCTTGCCTGCTTTATATAGTTACAACATGCAGTCCGGTTGGCTGGACCCCCATTCCCTGTAGCAGTCAATTCAGAAAGCGATCCCTTCACTAGGTAGACACTAAGTACTTCAATATCTTCTATTATCAGACCAGTCCTTAGTGTGCATGCATGAGGCCACATCAAAACAGACAGGGGCATAAGCCCTGAGGAAGACTTGTGTAAGGCACCTGTGGTAAGCGGGACTGTATTTCTGTACATGTAGTTATGGAAGGTGCCGTCACTTCATCATATCCTATCCTGTTTGTGTGAGGGGTGCCGATATTTGAAGATAAAAGCAACAGAGGCCTCTGTTAGGAGATTTGATTGACAGAAACAAAACTAAAATGCTGTCTCCAGCCTAAATAACAAAGCATCAATTAGTCATGAAAGGTTGTAGTGAATCTTTCCATACTATTTCATAGCAGGACAAACATGATCTGGAATCTCTCAGGGTTTTCAAGTTGTCAGAATGTGAGTTGTATGTACAGTTTAACTCCTTTTATTGTCTCTTGAAAGCTCAAGAAAGCAGCACCTATGGGTGCAATCCGAGGCATGCATAAATGCACACTTGAAGGCTTGAAGTGCCTTAAGGTGCACGGCTCTTCACCGGTTATAACAAATGTTCACAGACAGTAAAGTATTGTGTTTTAGTCTCCCACAGCTCCAAGAGATATTACCGTGTTTCCCCGAAAATAAGATCTACCCCGAAAATAAGCCCCAGTTAATATCGTCAGCCAGACGGATGCATTTAGTACATTATGACGATGTTCCAGAAGAAGATGACATGACTGTATTTGAATAAATGTAGATTGTTGTACATGAAAAAATAAGATCCGTGCTGGCTCGGTGGCTCAGGTGGTTGGAGAACTGTGCTCCTAATGCCGAGTTCGCGGGTTTGATTCCCACATGGGGCAGTGAGCTGCGCCCTCTACAGCTAAGATTGTGAACACCGGCTCTCCCTGGAGCTGGGCTGCCGTCAGCATGAGCAGCCGGAGGTGGGTGTGGGCTGCCGTGCTTCCGTGGGCTACCATGAGCGGCCAGTGGCCAGCGTGAGTGGCCGGCAGCCAGCGTGAGCAACTGGCAGCCAGCAAGAACTCCCGTGAGCTGCTGTGAGACAACCGACTGCCTCAGCTGGGGTGAGCGCAAGGCTCATAATACCAGCATGGGCCAGGGAGCTGTGTCCTACACAACTAGACTGAGAAACAACGGCTTGAACCGGAGTTGGCGGGGGAGGTGGAAGAAGGGGAAAAAGAAAAAATAAGACATCCTCTGAAAATAAATGCTAATGCATTTTTGGAGCAAAAATTAATATAAGACCTGGTCTTATTTTCGGGGAACCATGGTACCAACATCCTCGTTTTACAAATGCAAAGTTGATTGTGGTGGTGCTTGCACAGCATGAACATACTTAAAAGCCACTGAATCATACACCTGAAACAGTGGATTATTGTATGGTATGTGAATTATTGCAGTAGAGATGTTATTTTAAAAACGACCATGAAAAATGCACATATAAATAACATTTCCCAGATAATTTTTGAAGCCCATCTACAGGGGCAGTAGGTTCCAAGACTCAAGGTCAGTAACTCCTGCTCCATAGAAATAAGAATCATCATCCATGTGATACAGAATTGCACACCTGAAATCTATGTAATTTTACTAACAATTGTCACCACAATAAATTAAAAAATAAAATTAAAAAAAAAAGAATCATCATCCAATTTTCTTTGTTTTACAGATAAGTTTCATTTCAGCTTCCCAACTACCAAGCCTACACCTCCTACATTTTAAGATCACTATTTAATTAGATCACATGAGTGCAGTGGTTTTCAATATGGATTCATTAAAAACAGTTACATGATGTAGTTTCATCAGTACAATTTTTAAGAGCTCCAGAAAAAACCCTCAGTAATTGAGTGTCTATTATTTGCAAGGCATGGCTGCAATTCAAAAATGTAAAAGACACAATGTTTGTCCTCAAGGAGCTTAAAATCTGATAGGTGAGATAAGATTGATACGTAAATACCAATATACGAAATAAAAGGTGAATATTGCATTAAAAAGGCCAGGGAAGATCGGCACAGGGAGAATGATTAGGGAAACCTTTTTGGCAGAGGTAGACATTGAATGCTGGGTTTGACCTTGAAGAATATGTAGGATTTCAACATGCAGAGTAAAGACAATTCCAGATGAGAGTGGAAGCAGGGATGTTTCAAATTAGTTCCAGGGACCCAAAAAGAGGAGCCTCAAGGTCAAGC
This sequence comes from Rhinolophus ferrumequinum, assembly GCF_004115265.2. Taxonomy (NCBI): domain Eukaryota; kingdom Metazoa; phylum Chordata; class Mammalia; order Chiroptera; family Rhinolophidae; genus Rhinolophus; species Rhinolophus ferrumequinum. The sequence goes on from NC_046284.1 coordinate 162,743, forward strand.
TAAGGCTTCTGGACTTTATTCGGTATATCCCAAGAAGCCACAGAAAGATGCTGAGCAGGGCAGTTATCTAATCAAAGTGGTGTATTTATCAGCTTGATTGTTCAGTAATATATGGATGTGAGTGGGGTAGGGAAACAAATCAGGAGAAAAAGTGAGCAATCTGATTTAAGGAGTGGCATCCTGACTCAGTTTAAAAGGTGAAAGCACCCATTGAAAAGGGAGTTTTTGACATGCAGCAGCTACTCCTTTAAAGTGCTGCCAATATACAAGCCAGCTGTACATATCGCCTAAGAAACTCCGTCTACAACATGAGTTTTGAGACGTCAAAATAGCATTAAACATGAAATTTTAGCTACCTTAGCTTTTGGGGTTAGAAGGGGCGCCAAAAGCTCCTTTAGACTCCTTTTGCTGTATTAAGTATGCAGGAAACAGTTGACATTCTGTAAGTTTACAATAAAACAATCCTGATAAGAGTTGGATGATAAGCTTGCATGTGACCAAGTAAACATAAACTCCAACACCGAAAGACCTTACAGAAACTGAGAAATCTGCAATAGGGAATACTAAAGGGCCAGATGGCCAGTTGAGTCCAATAGAATTTTCTTGAAGTTGCTTTATTTGTATTTGTGAGCCTCAGGTGACTGGGGGTAGAGTAACCTTGGGTGGTAACCATTTGTGGGTTACGGCTTTACCGCGTGGATCGGCACGGGACAGGTAACGTAGGCGCGTTTCCGTGGCTGGGATGGCAGGATTCCTTCGAGCTCAGACGACACAGAGAGGTAGCAGGAGGGTACCTGGAAGGCTTCCTCCCCACCACAAAGCACGGACGAGGAAAGAGGGTGGCAGGGCTAGGTCATGTGACACGGTTCTTTAAAGAAAAGCCTTGGCCAGATTTCCACGGACCAGTTTGTCAAAGCCAGGAAAATTACCCATTGGCCCCTTTACTTCTCATGCCCGCCACCCCCTCCCCCCACCCTCTACCTCCCTCCCTTCCCCCTTCCGTTCTCGACTCACTTGTCCCGGATGATGGTCTGTAGCTCCCGGATCTGGTCATTCATCGGCAGCAGCTTAAGCTGCGCCCCGATCTGCCCCGACAGTTCGCAACCCCCTAGAAGGGAGTCGCCGGGCGGTGCGTCACAGTTGCCCCTGCCACCGTTGCTGTCTGAGTTGAGGCTGGTGTCGTCGCAGGCCTGAGAGGCCCCCTCCGCCGGGGCGCGGTCTCCTCCCGCATGATCCGGGATCACGTCGCCACATCGCGGCGGCTCAAGGCTGGAGACAGAGTTTACTTTTTGGTTGTGACAGGGCATGGAGTCCGGACACCGTAACTCCGTGGCCATACACTGGACCCCTGGCTGTTCCCGCAGGTACGGACCCCTAAGGATAGAGGAGAGAACTGGCCGATGCTCACGTGCTCTGTCTGTTGTCCCCGCCCCCTCGGAACCTCAATGCTCGGCAGCCGGCCCTGTCACCCCCTAGGCCTCCAAGGATTCCCTTGGGCCCCGCCTACCAGGCGCACAGACTGCCTAGACACCTTATTGGCTTCTCCCACTGCCACTCTGCAGTGCACTGCGTGTTAACTCTTTGAGTCAGCCCAGCTGCGTGGGTTCTCGCGCCTAGTCTGGCAGATCCGTTGAGGCTAGGGATGCTTCCGGGATACCCTAGGGATTCTGCACGCAGAACCTAGCATGAATGTTAGAGCCAGGAAAAACTAGGGGTGCAGGGTGATAAAATGATTACACCCACAAGGTCCCTGTGTTCAGACTTGGTGTCTTGGCAGACACATTATACATCAGTAACTGCACCTTCACTTACCTCGTCTGTGTAACCGAAAGAGCAAATAAAATATGCCTAAAAGGCTGCCCAGGAGCCTACCCTCTAGACTAGACTGTTCTACAATCTGCAGCTTCCTAACCTCACATACTTGCCTACCTCAGTCACTTTGTGGTTCTCTAACAAGATACCACAGACTGGGTGGCTTAAAATCAGATATTTATTTTTCACAGTTCTTCAGGCTGAAAGTCCAAAATCACGGTGCTAGTATGGTTGGGTACTGGTGAGGGACACCGTACTGGTTTGTAGATGGCTGCCTTCTTGCAGTGCCCTCACATGACAGGGAGACATAGATCATCTCTCTCAGGTCTCTTCATAGATAAGCATTAATCCCATTGATAAGGACTCCACCCACATGACCTAACTACCTCTCTAAGCTTCCACCTCCAAATATCAACACATTCATGATTAGAACTTCAACATATGAGTTTTGGGGAGGCACAAACTCAATCCATAGCAATACTGAAAGCTGATTTGTGATCAATTTGTGAGGCGAATAAAACATCTTAAGATTTTACTTTTTATGCTTCATTTTCCCATCCCAGAAAGTGCCCTTACACTCCCTCCACCATAGAAATCTGTTCATTTATTCATTCAACAAGTATTTATTGAGAACCCACTTTGTGCCGCACACTCTTTTTTAGGTGTTGGGTGGTAAAACAGAAAAATATCCCTGTTCTCATGAAAGTTACACTCTATTGACAAGGAGACAGATAATATATGAAATAAATAAGTGAAATATGTATTATACTAGATAGTGGCAATCAGGGAAGGGAAATAGGGAGTGATGACAAGTAGAGGACAGCATTTAAAAGGGGTGGTCAGAAAAGCCCTCATGGAGAAGATATCATAAAAAACAATGATCTGAAGGAAGAAAGGAAGCAATCTGGGAAGGTAGCTGAGGGAAGAGTGTTCCTGGAAGGAATTAGACATCAATAATAGAAAGATAAATAATACAATATAAAATAGGCAAAACAGAGACACTTCCAGTTCTGAATAAAAAGGAGTAAATTTCCTTTTGGTCTTCCTCCAACTAAATACAAGCCAAAAACCATGTAAACTAGATATAAAGCAAACATAAGAAGACTCTAAAATGTAGGGGAAAGACAGAATGGCTAAAGACACCAAGACCCAAGGAATGACATGGTGGTGAGTGCTCTGGGTTTTGTTTTTATCTCATATATCCTGGACTAGGTACTAGAAAAGTCAACAAGCAGCAACAATGCCAACAGGCATGGACCAAAAAACAAACAAACAAAAACCCAATAAAAGCATACTCTCTCTTGCCAAAGAACCAGGAAGAGGGCAGCCTACCAAGATAGAAACCTTCAGACAATCATCTCTCTACTCCAGTCAAACATCATAGGAAAAAACTGGGGCTCCACTCCCATCAGCAAAGGCTGGGTGCGGAGCCAAGACTTCCACTCTTAGTTTACCATCCTCAAGCAAATGGACATGGAGAAAAAAGTATGTGGAGATGGAGAAAATTAATGACATCCTAAAGTAAATGGTTACAGAAAGCTGTCCAACAAAATTTGCCAAATTTCTCCAAATGTTGCCTACAGTCGTTAGCTGAATTCCTCATAGGGTGACATCTCAACAGTTGCCTGGAGTGTCAGTACTTAGACAGACTATGTGCTCCTCAAGGGCAAAGACCATGTATTTTACATGATCTCTCCAGTGGTTATCATAATGCATGACACGTATGCATGTGTAAGGTGGGTTGTAAATGTTGGATCGATGCCCAGAATGTAGATGCTTCATCATGTGAACTTAGTGTGATGCCATTCTTCCCAAGGTGTCTTGACATGAACAGAATCATTCTACGTGTCTTTTCCCAACATATCTACCGTGTTTCTCCAAAAATAAGACCTAGCCAGACAATCAGCTCTAATGTGTCTTTTGGAGCAAAAATTAATATAAGACCCAGTATTATATTATACCTGGTATTATATTATATTATATTTATATTATATACTATGTTATGTTACATTATACTATACCTGGTCTTATAGTAAAATAAGACTGGGTCTTATATGAATTTTTGCTCCAAAAGATGCATTAGAGCTGATTGTCTGGCTAGGTCTTATTTTCAGGGAAACACGGTAGTATTAACTTTTGACCTAAACCATCTGAAAATTCTCCTGAGCCACAAGGTAAGGAAATAAGTAAGTCTTACCTGGTCCCTGCAACTGATTAATTGGAGAGTCTGTTATTTTTACCAACCAATAAGATATAGAAACTTTCTGATAGTAGGGTGCACCCTTGCTCATTAAGAGATTTTGTCATCTGAAAGAGGAAGAATGTCTTGAATACTAGGGTTTATCGTCATATTTATTTATGATATTTGTTATGATTTGGAGTAAGTTAATGTATAAATTTAGGGCTACAATAAAGAACTATTTTTTTTTACAATAAAGAACTATTGATGAAACCCACTTATCATCTGTTACTGATACCAAATACAAAAGTATCTTCTTCATCCAAGAAAGATTCTGCACATACTTATTGATTCTGCATATTTTTTGTTTTTGCACTTGGCCTGATACAGTACTGAAGTCACACCTCTGCATCTTCTTCTATTTCACCCCGGGGAAACAAATCCACATCTTGTGTCTATACCATGAACCCTTGCGCTCCAATTTCTTCAGCTTCTCCAAGATCCATATGGGCTGCTTATCAGTCACTAATTATGTGGAGCTCCATTCAGAGGCTGTTGAAATGCACTGTTTAGTAGAGGAATCAATTAGAAGGCAGAAAAGGCTCTCAAAAACTCTTAAGGCCTCAACCTCTTGTGCCACATCCAGGGTTTTATCATGAACTATCTCCATTTTAGTAATAAAACTTTTCATGGTGGTCAATAGCTTAACCAAAAGTCTACAAGGCACAACTCATGGCTTCAAAATTGTCTCTAAAATTGTCCACCAGCTCCTGAACCAGGTCGTCTCAGGCTAAGGTCACCATCTCCTAATTCTTTTTTGCAAATCTTTATTTCTGTCCCTCTAGCCGAAAGTTCACTTAACCTCAATAGATTATTCTCAGATGGCCAGACAGAAGACACCAAAATTCGTATCTAAACTAGTCCCCAAGTGTTACTCAAAACCTTAAAAAAACGAATATCCTTTCTAATGTACAGCTTCCTCTCAAAAACAAATCACTCCTCTGCAATGCAGAAAATACCATTCCATGTAATTATCACTTTTATGCTCAGTATTTCCTGGCCCCTACCTCTTATACCACAACCTCTACGTAGACTTCAGGCAATTACCCAGCCAAACTCAGTGTCACCATAACCGCTCATACTCCTGATTAAAGAGAGAAGCTATTCATGGTTTGGTCCATTCAAAATCACTACTTCAACATACCTGTCTCAAGGACCTTGCTTCCAAACTGTAATGTGCATATCAATAATCTGGGGAATTCTTATTGAAACGTAGTCTCCGAATCATTGGTCCCAGTGAGGCCTGAGATCCCAGGTGATGACAATGCTGGTGGTCCCTGGTCCACACTTTAAGTAGCAAGATTTTAAGGGAAATAAAACAAGGCAATGTCAGAGAGAGTGGCAGGAACGGGGGTATCTTCTTTAGCTAAGGTGTACCAGAAAAGCTTCTTTAAGCAGGTGATATCTGAGTCATTAAAAAGTCTCCAGTTAAGATGTTCCAGGTGGAGGGGAAAGCAAGTGCAAAGGCACTTAGGTAGGAGTAAGTTTTGGTGTTTTCTAGAAACAGGAAAGACCACTGTGGCCTTCCTGAAGTACTCAAATGTTTCTTCCACATTTCAGATGTAATTAAATGAAAAGAGCACTGTATTTGGAGTCATAAAACCTAGGTTTGGTCTTCATCCCATTAGCTCTGTGAACTCTGTCAAGTCACAACCTGTCTCAGCCTGTTTTCCCATAAATATGGGAATATTAATAAATAATACTGTCGTGCGGGGACTCTGCTCGCTGCGCCATTTGTCATGCAAGGCGTCCGGCGGAGTCTCTGGTCCCGCTCCCCACATAAGAACGCAGGATATGGTGAGGACAAAAAGGAACACCAACAGAGCCATAGGTAGGGGAGTCACACCACTATAGTCTCGCTGGCGGCTGGGTTGGAGACACAGGAAGCAGGAGCCACACGATCCGCAACCCTCACTACGCCATTTGCAGGCTCAGCCATCATCTTCTTGCTAGCCCCCATTTGCTGCTAGCGTAGCCACAGCAGTTATATTAGTGGCCAATAGCTCACTGGTTATAGCTGACAGCCAACTAGCCACAGCTGATGGCCATCCAATCACAGCTGATGGCCATTTACTACCTGAGCCAGCACCTTTCCACGGGAGGCCGAGAGCCTGGAAACCGCACTCCTGGCTCTGTCCCCACAAATACCTAACCTCCAAGGTTGATGTATTAAATAAGGTATGAGAAAGCATTTTGTAACTTACAAAATACTACATATAGGTACAGTTATTGCTTAAAGTGCTGTCATGTGATCTGTATCTGCAACAGCTATTTATAGTGGCTTTTATTGTGTACTTCTCTAATTTGTTTCAGACACTTATCTGCAGGCCAAGTTGCTGTAGTTTTCCAGCAGTGCACAATTCTCACTTGCTTCATGTTCTATTTCTGGGTGCACTGGAAATATTCTTTGGCTTATTTGGCTCATGTTTGCCCCTTGTAGCTTATATCATAGAGTAACTAGTTGGGTATCCCAATGTTATTCACATTTCTTAATCAGAGGATTAGCTTACAATGAGTGCTACTTCAGTAAAAATATGTTGACTCCCCTAAAAGACCTCACAACTGTTGTTCCAAACCAATAATGCCTGTAGGTGATTCTAATGAAACTTCTCCAGAATCCTGAGAAATCATCAGTAGGGTCAGGTGTCTCAGAATTCTGAGGTCTTGCCTGCTTTAAAATCTCATGATTTTATATGGCCTCTAGAGACTGCATTTAACTCTTGTGTTTGTAGGCAGCATATTTAGTGTAAAGAACAGTGGAAGAGCAGTCAGGATACCACTATTCTAGTTCTGACTATCATAACGTGGCCCTGGTCTTCTTTATCTACTAGAAATGAGGAATAGCTCCCCCAAAACTATTATTAAGATCCAGCAAGATAATATGTATGAGAGTTTCTGAATGTATAAAAAAATTAAAGATGTTGGGGCCGGCCCAACATGGCTCAGGAGGTTGGAGCTCCGTGCTTCTAACTCCGAAGGCTGCCGGTTCATTCCCACATGGGCCAGTGGGCTCTCAACCACAAGGTTGCTGGTTCAACTCCTCGACTCCCGCAAGGGATGGTGGGCAGCGCCCCCTGCAACTAAGATTAAACATGGCACCTTGAGCTGAGCTGCCGCTAAGCTCCTGGATGGCTCAGTTGGTTGGAGTGCGTCCTCTCAACCACAAGGTTGCCGGTTTGACTCCTGTAAGGGATGGTGGGCTGCGCCCCCTGCAACTAGCAATGGCAACTGGACCTGGAGCTGAGCTGCACCCTCCACAACTAAGACTGAAAGGACAACAACTTGACTTGGAAAAAAGTCTTGGAAGTACACAATGTTCCCCAATAAAGTCCTGTTCCCTTTCCCCAATAAAATCTTTTAAAAAAAAATTAAAGATGTTATTTTATCACATTGTATTTGACAATCTCTCACAAAATGTATATGTTCCTACATTTTAAAAAAGTTAGAGCATTACTGGACAATGCCTTACCTGGGTAGAAAGATTCAGTGGTAATATTCAGCCCTACTAGAACTCATTAAAAGATTCTAGGGTTTCTCTAGTGTATAGTGTTGCTCTCTAACAGTAGATGTTGAATACATAGTTACCGATGATGATATAGGCATTAAAGAAAGAGGCCATTACTGCTCTGTTAACAATAAGCCAGAAACATCCAATTACTCACTAAGTTCTGTCAATACCACGTCCATAATATCTCAGGAACTGACTTACTGCCATGGCTGCCGCCAGGTTAAGACCTTTATTTTAGGACTGACCTGTCACATTAACACCATGACTCCAATCTGTGCCTCCAGTCCAAACTTCCCACTGAAGCCAGAGTGGTTTAATGGACATACAGATTTGATCACATTACTTTCATGATTAAAACCCTTTACTGGCTCCAGGATCAAGTATTAACTTCTTAGAAAGAAATACACGGATGAAATACACGGCCCTTCACCATCAGGCTTCTGCTCACCCAGGCTCATCTCCGACTACTCTGCCAGACAGTCCCTCGACTCTTCAACCCTCAACTCTTCAGCCTGGAAAGGTTCTCTTATGCCTTCTGGCTTTTAGCTCGCAATTTCATTTTTTTAAAATTTTATTGGGGAACAGTGTGTTTCTCCAGGGCCCATCAGCTCCAAGTTGTTGTCCTTCAATCTAGTTGTGGAGGGCGCAGCTCGTGCTCTAACCAACTGAGCCATCAGGCCACCAGCCATTTCATTTATATGGAATTCCCTTCAACCTCTACAGTGGAAAACATCATTATTATTTAAATAACTCCGCAAAGGCATCCTCTTCCCTGGAAACCTGGAGTGTAATAGGACTTTTGAAACAAAGTAAAGCTAACTGCCTGGGCCATGAATATTCTTCGTCTTCAGGGAGCCTCTACAAAAGGAGTTCATAATTTTCATCTTGTGTGACAGGTTTGAGTATGCAGCAATGAATATAAAATTGCAACTGCATTACTGTCTCCAGGGTTTCAAGTAACATTTACACTTGGAAATGCTGTTTCCCTGATAACCGTAAACATATTTCAACATCCTTTTGTTTGATGATAGTGATGACAAAAGAATATAAACCCGCCTTTAAACATGGAGTTTACATACATTTTCACTTTACTATCTGTCGGCCAATCCAGCTGTTTTGAAATAATTAGGGGCACTGCGGAAACCAAAGGGCAGAGCTAGAGAGGCAAATTAGCAGAGTAAAGCTGTGTGCGTGTAAAACTGTCCTCACAAGCAGCAGACCAAAGGAAAAGTGCCCCAGGGTTTGCGCGGAAAAGATCAGCCAAGTAAGAGCGCTTAAACGACGGAGAGTGAATCTCTCGGCTGCAGCCTCCTTCCAGGGCAAGTTAACATTTGTAGTTTCCTGTACGCTAAGTGTTAATGCACAGGAGATAAGAATGTGCGGAGAGAAAATGCAGAGTGGTGTGTGGCACTGAGTTAGAGGCGGTAAGAGAAGAGTGAAGTGATGGACAAGGTAAGGTTTCCAGATTTAGCAAATGCAATATTTGAGACATACTAAAAAATGAGGCATTGTTTATCCAAATTTAAGTTTAACCGCTCATGCTGCATTTTATCTGGCCAATCTAGAAGAGAGAAAGGCGACATCACTGTGATGTTCCAGGTTGTGTAAGAAAAACACTCAAAGGCCCGCCCTAGAAGTAGTGGAAGCTTCAGAAAGGCTGTTTCCGGTCTTGGGCTCTGGAGAAACAAGGGGGAGGGGTGAGAGGCCATGGGCTGCCGAGTGCGGTCCGCCAACATCCCATAATCCTCCGCTCTCGCTTCCTCTTTCCTCGCTGAAGATGGCGCTGCTCACGATACATACCTGGCGCTGGGCAGCGGCGGCAGCTGCTTTGGAAAAGCGCCTGCACGTCGCCATTCTGATCCGGCCTCTGGTCTCCGTGAGCGGATCAGGTCCGCAATGGAGGTCACGTCACCTCGTTGTCTCGGGAACTACTCGAACCTGCCAGGTGAGATCCCTTTCACATAAAAGAGTGAGGTGAAGGGCGAGGGGACTTGTGGGGAAAACGCTGCACTCATGACCTCGGGTCAGAGAAAGCGCCGAGAGGAAAGGTTGTCAGAGCTAACTGGAACAGCAGTAGCTGAAGGAAACTATGGGTAGTAATTTGAGGAAGAGGTGAAAAAGACCTTTGGGGGTACAGCCGATGGGAACGGGACGGGAGGTACCGGACCGAGGGGACGCGCAGAATTTAGTGTTTTCTCTCCGTTGAAGAGATGGGGTCGACACCATTCACATAGTGCTTAACTTTGTAAATGCAAGGAAAAGAGGGCCGCTCTCCAGAGTTAGTTAGGAATGGAATTTGGGACCAGTTTTCTCACGGTTCAGATTGCACTCAGTCGGAAGTAGCAATTGGGACCGCACTGTGAGATGACAGCAAGTTGTGTATGAACAAGCGGCAAATTGAGTTGGCACCAACGTTAAGTTTCTTGCTGACAGGGCTCTTTCACTGGCCAAAACCGTTAATTATCTTCCTGTCCAAAACAGACCTTCCTAAATTCGTATGTAAACACGATTGTCCTTTGATCTGAAAATAGTGTTCTTCTGTGTACACAGGTCACTTTCAAAGCAATAAAGCTACTACTTATTTTTATCTGATGAATGTAGCAATGTTTAAAGAGCCTCTAAATATTTGTGTCCATTGTTATCTCTCAAGAACATTTTCTTTTATTGTTTGTACTTTCCCTACTCCAGTGTATCTTTTTCTTTCCTGTGTATCAACAGAATGTTTAAATGTCACCACTTACTCATGAGTATCACTGAAGTATTGTCAATTTCGTGTAAAAAAAACCAGCCTTTTCAAATTTTGATTCTTCTTCAACAAATATTTAATGGCTACCCTTTCCATAGCACTGTGCTACCGTGTTTCCCCGAAAATAAGACTTCACCAGAAAATAAGCCCTAGCATGATTTTTCGGGATGACGTCCCCTGAACATAAGCCCTAATGCATCCTTTGGAGCAAAAATTAATAGAAGACCCAGTCTTATTTTCAGGGAAACACGGTACATAATGCGGTACAAAGAGAAACACACAGTAGTGCTTTCAAGATGGGTCAGTTTAGTGAAGGAGATGGGATCTATGCATTACAAGAGAAACTAAAAAACAAGGTAGGTTAAATACCAAATGAGTAGTATGAACAATAAGGACTGTAGACATCCAAAGGAAATAGTGATAATTTAGGATCAGATTATAGAGAGGATCTCATGCTGGTGATAGAACTGGGGAGAACATTCCAAGCGTGGAGAATATGGAATGACACTGAACATGTGGAATGCATTCCTTCAGTAATTAATGAACACCTTCACAGCAGTGAACAGAACAAAATATTGGCCTGTCTTTAAACAGTTTAAAATCTAGTAGGGGAAATAGATTAAGTAAACAGGTGATAATAATAGTATAGGAGTGCAGTGATGGGGAAGGTACAGAGTCCTGGAAGAATATACATGACTTGACGCGGGGAAATTGCCTTGAGTGCCTGATACCTAAGCTAGGATCTGAAACAGGAGAAGTTGGTTAGTTAAGGAGAGAATAATAGCATGTGTAAAGGCGCACAGGTAAGAGACAAGGCATGGACCTTTTGTAGGGCTGCGTATGGTTTAGACTAGTGAGGAGTTCAAGATAGGAAGTGGCCAGTCTGGATCATGTTATTAAGGTTTTTACAAACTTGATAATTGCAAGTTTTTAACACATGATCTCCTGGGAACCAGTCTTGTTCTGTAGTCCTGTTGTAAGCCAAATGAAGCTAAGGTAAAATTTGTAGGACTTTGTCAGGCCTGAAGAATGATGGGGAAGAGAAGTCATTAGGAGCTTCATGGCAGGTTATGGCCGTAAGACATTAGCTTTCTCTTTTTGGTAACACTGTCCCCACAACTTCCTGTACTCTCTCCTCTACATCCTACCGTTTCCTTTGGTTACCATTTCCCTAGTGTGAAAAACAAGGAAAGGTTGTTACCTTTGATTTTCACTTCTTAAAGCCATGCAACTCTTGCCATCTTTTGGAAAAATGTGGATTTAACAGGGAGATGAAGGAATGCTTATAACGCTTTTAAAGTAGAACCTGATAATAGTGTGAGGCACAGTCAAATTAATTAGTGACTCGTGATTAAGATTACAAAATAAATGTTGAATGCATGCTTTTAGGACAATCAGTATGTAGCATAATATTTTAGAGCTGAAAGAAACCTTAGTGCAGTGTTATGAAATCATATTAGTGGGTTGGATCACCACTTTTTCAAAGATGAAATTCAGTAGAATAGGAAAGAAAATATAAGTGCTTTATACATATTAAGGGAAGTATTGTTTTATGTACTTTTGTTTTACACACACATATGTGATTACTGAGATGCATTGTAAAGTGTGTTTTCACACAGCATTATGCCCTAGATCTATGCTGTGTAGTGTGGTAGTCAGTAGCTTCATGTGGCCATTTACATCAAAATTAAATTAAACATTTCATTTTTCAGTTGCATTAGCACATTTCAAGGGCTGAATAGCTACCATGTTTCCCCAAAAATAAGACCTAGCTGGACAATCAGCTCTAATGCGTCTTTTGGAGCAAACATTAATATAAGATCCAGTCTTATTTTACTATAAGACCGGGTATAATATAATATAATATAATACTGGATCTTATATTAATTTTGGGGGAAACATGGTACATAGATATGGAATGTGTCCATCATTACAGAAAGTTCTGTTGAACAGCGCTGCTCTAGAGAATGTCATATCTGGCCCTTCTAATTTTGCAGATGAGGAAACTAAGTCCTAGTATAGAAAAATGACAATATATAAGGTCATTCATTCATTTATTGCCTTCTGTGTGTGTGAGGCATTTATATAAGGGTAAATAAGACTCTAGCAGACACCAGGCACACAATAAATGTTTGTTGAATTGTAAAGATACTTGTCTCAAGACCTTGCACGTAAAAGTGTTTCTTAAAATTGGAAGATTTTGTGTGATAAGATTTAAATTGTAATGATTTATTATACAGTTGCCTCTCTACTACATTAGTTAAAAGGACTTATGAATTTTGAATGATAGAATTTTGGATTTATTTTATTAATACTTAAATGGTAGAAACTGAGGCATCATATGGTTAATCCACAGAGTCCTTGATTCTTGATCCTGGTATTGATCATACACTTTCTTCATTTGTTTTTTTTTAAACATTTTTGTTGAGATTAATTAACGTACCATACAAGTCACTAATTTAAAATGTGCAGTTCAATGGATTTTAATATATTTCAGTATATTTAGCGTACCACCGTTACCATGCTCAGTTTTCATTTTCATTACCTCAAAAAGAAATGTGTTACCATTTTGGCTATCACCTCCCATCCCCCTCCCCTGCCTGCCCTAAGCAACCACAAATCTATGTTCAGTCTCTGTAGATTTGTCCATCCTGGACATTTCACATAAATGGAATTATACAATATGTAGTCTTTTGAGACTGGCTTCTTTCACTTAGCATTATGTTTTCAAGGATCATTCATGTTGGGCATGTATTAAGTGTCATACTTTTTCACTGTTGTATACTATTCCATGAGACAGATATACAAGATTTTATGCATACCTCAGTTGATGGATGTTTGGGTTGTCTCCATCTTTTAGCTGTTATGAATAATGCAGCAATAAACATTCATGTGCAAGTTTTGTATGGACACAAGTTTTCATTTCTCTTGAGTGTATAGCTAGGAGTAGAATTTCTGGGTCATATGGTAATTCTATGTTTAATTATTTAAGTAAGGAACTGCCAGATTTGTTTTCAAAGTACACCATTTTACATTACCATAAGAAGTGTATGAGGGGGTGGCCGGTTAGCTCAGTTGGTTACAGTGTGTTGCTGGTAGCACCATGGTTGCTGGTTTGATCCCCGCATGGGCCACTGTGAGCTGCACCCTCCTTAAAGAAAAAAAGAAAGAAAGAAAGAAAAAAGTGTATGAGGATTCCAACTTCTCCACATCCTTGCCAGTAGTTGTTGTCTGACTTTTTGATTGTAGCCCTCGTCATGTGTGGGAGTAGGTATCTCACTGTGGTTTTAGTTTGCTTTCCCAGATGACTAATGATGGTGAGCATCTATCCATGCGCTTATTTGGCCATCTGTATATCTTCTTTGGAGAAGTTTATTCAGGTCGTTTGCCCATTATTTAATTGGGTTATTGGTCTTTTCTTATTGAGGTGTGAGAGTTTGTTATACATACATTCTAGATTCAAGTCCCTTGTCAGATATATGATTTGCAAATATTTTCTCTCATTCTATGGGTTATTTTTTTACTTTCTAGATAATACCTTTGAGACACAATGTTTTTTCATTTTGAAGAAGTCAAATTTATTTTTTTTTCTTTTGTTGGTCATACTTTTGGTGTTATAGCTAAGAATCCATTGCCAAATATGAGGTCATGACAATTTACTCGTGTTTTCCTGAAAGGATTTTATAAGTTAATTCTACTGAGATATAGAAATATTACTCTTGTATAGCTGTAGTTCCTTTTCTCCACTTTGTTTTGTGTGTGTGTCTGTGTGTGTGTGTGTGTGTTGTCATGAAGGGTCTCTGGTCCCGCTCCCCGCATAAGAACGCAGGATATGGTGAGGCCAAAAATGAACACCCACAGAGCCATAGATAGGGGAGTCATACCGCTATAGTCTCGCTGGCGGCTGGGTTGGAGACACAGGAAGTAGGATCCACACGATCCGCAACCTGCCATCCGCTTCTCTGCCAACCAACCAATCCCACTTGCTAATTGCAATCCGCTGTGCTAACTGCAATCCACATTTGGTAGCTTAGCTACCATCCGCTGCTAGTGTAGCCACGGCAGTTATATTAGTGGCCAATGGCTCACTGGTTACAGCTGATGGCCAAATAGCCACAGTTGATGGCCCTCTACTACCTGATCCAGCACCTTTCCCTGTGAGGGCAAGAGCCTGGAAACTGCACTCCTGGCTCTGTCCCCACATGTGTGTATCTCAATCATCTATAAATGTTGCCATCCTAACAGTACATTGTCATAATTATTACATTATATAATTTTATTAGTTTTAAAGAAGCTGAGAGAAGAAAGGAAGGCAAGTAAATATTTATGGCTTTTGTTATATTAGCCATCATGTTAATCATTTCTGGTTGTCTTCCTTTGTTCTCTTGTGTTTCAGTTACCATCTGGAGTCATTTCTTTATCCTAATATAGCTGTGCTCCCACACTTTGTGATGTTATTGGCAAATATATTGCATCTTTACATATTAGAAGCTCAACAACACATTATATACAATTAGTTTGTCTCCCTAAGAACATCCAGACCTGCAGAGAACTTTATTTTTGGTCTATTAGAATTTATTTCCATAGAGAACTTTTATAAGAATTTATTTGAACCAAACTGATGACAGTTTCCTGGAAGCAAGCTCTCAAATGCTCCTGAGAATGACAATTTTTGGTTCTTTTATGCATTTGGAAGGAAGGAAGGAATGTAAGGAAGTTTACGTGAAGGTGGGAAATAGCAAGGTGGGGAGTGGCTTAAGGCAAAAAGAAGCCTTTTATTAAACAGTTATATGACTGGTGTATGACTGCCTACCATGTCCTGCCCTGTTAAGGATTTATTGTTAAGGATTTATGATCATATCACCCTGTGAGGTTACTTTTGGCTAGATTTATTACAGCACCACTTTTTCATCCATGATTTTATACAATTGCTTTCTAAATTATTTGAAAGAAAAAAGTAGATGCATTATGAATATGCCCTTAGTTTATAGAGAATATAATGGTGTGTGTTTGGGGGACCTCTCACAATATCAACAGTATATAGACACATTAGGAATGAATTTATATAGACTGTTTCAGACCCTTGTGGCCAAAGCTAGCAATCATTACTGGAAAACCATAAAAAAAATCTGAAATGGAGAAAATACTGCAATATTCAATATTATGCTGATGTTGATTCTCCCCGAATTAATTGATAGCTTTAATGGAATTCCAGTCAAAATCCCTACAGGAAATTTTGAGAAGCCCTTCATATAATTATCTTAACAGCTTCTCTGGAAGAATAAACTAGTGAGAAAAGCCAAGAAGATTTTGGAGAAAAAGAGTACTGCATTGTTTTTGGTGGGAGAAACTTAGTTTACCAGATACTAGACTGTGTATAAATTAAACAGTGTGGTACTGGCATATTCATAGACAGGGAGGTTAATGAGACCAAATATCAAATGTTGAAAGAGACTTAAGTATAAATTTAGTGTTTGACAAATTCATTTTTATTCCAAGGAGATATGTCTTGGCAAAATTTGTTTTATCAAGTGCTTTTCTAAGTAGTAGAACTAAAGGAAACTGGCTTTAATGAATTTTGGTTATCTGAGGACTCAGATAAGGTTTTCAAATCTTGGTTTCCTCTACCTTCACACCCATTCCAAGAGAATCTAGAACCTGGTTTTGGCTAATTGTGGATTTTTCCATTAACTCTCAGATCTTGAAAAGTCATATACCCTTTTCTGATCTTCATTTATTTAATTAATTTAACAAGTCTTTATTGTTCACTTACTATATACCAAATAATCTTTTCATTTTCATTTGTGAAAAGGAAGAAGGTTGAGGGTTGAATTAAGTTTTATTTAAGGCCAACTGTTAAAATAATATGAGTTTATTATTGTGATAAAGTGAGATTTGGGACTTTTGCAGATAGTAGAAATGTTTTTGAAAGAAGTTAAGAAAGACATACAGAGTTTTTGTTTTAGTTTTATATTTGAAAATGATTTTAAAAATACTTTATTAATTTCTACCACCCCAAAACCCCTGTCTCTGGTAGTCACAATTCTGTTCCCTATGCACTTGTTTTTTTTTTTTTTTTTAAGATTCCACTTATAAGAGATCCTATGGTATTTGTCTTTCTCTGTCTCAGTTATTTTACGTAGCATAACACTCTGGAGTTCCATCCATGTTATCACAAATGACAGGATTTCATTCTTTTTTATGGGTGACTAATATTTTATTGTGTATATATGTACATTTATGTATATGTGTAGATATGTGTGTGTATATATATACACACACATATCTACACATATACACCCATTTATCTATCAGTGAACACTTAGATTGTTCGATTTTTTAAAAATCTTTAAATTCTTTACATTTCAAATCATGACAAAAAAAGACTTACATATTTACTTAGTACCACATACAAAAATAAACTGTGAATGAATTAATGATTAAATATAAAATTAAACCTTAAATCAGTGAAAATAAGTGATATGACCATTTATCTACTCCCAGAGTAAGAATGGATTTTGTAAGTATAAGAGCAAAGAAATAAATAAAATGGATGAATTTAATGATGTAAATATATATTTCCTTTTCAAAGATGACATAAAAAGATCAATTTCGTAACATAAGAAGCCTATAAAGAATTGATAGGCATAATATATAAAAACTCATACAAATGAACTTTTTAAGATTCAGATCACTATTGAAAGATAAAGAGGTTACCAGGACATTGATAGAAAAAGAAATATTGGATGACTAGTCAATAAGTATAATGAAAAGATGTTCAAATTCAGTAAAAACAAAGAAATATGAGTTATACACAACAGACAAATCTTTTGCATTTTATTCAATTGACAATAGTAAACAGACACACACACACACACACACACACACACACACACACACACACCCACCCACCCACCAATGTTCCTCCAGTGCTACTGGGAATGTAAGTTGGCAAAGTATTTCTGGAGGGCAATTTGCCAAATGGAACAAGAACCTTAAAAAAATGTTCATGTCCCAGGAGACGTCAGCAAAATGATGGAGTAGGTGATAATCAGCTTTCTGTCCCCCACAAAAGCAACAGGTAGCCACCAATGAAGAAAAATAGAGCGGAGTGTGTGTGTGGGGGGGGCTGGACTCCAAAGTTTAATTAAAAACTACAGCGCCACAGTGGAGCAAAAGAAAACAAAAAACACTAACCATACAGAAGGGATTGCCGGGGAGATGGGCATAGCTGAGGCAATGTCTGGAGAGGCTAGAAACAAACAAGTGCAAGGGCTGTCAGTATCAGCCATGTGGAAGGTGACACTGTGGCCCCCAGTGGTCTGCTCTGTGGAGGGGACCCCCAGCAGTCTGTGCTGCTGAGGACCTCAACAGCACCTGCAACAGCTGTGGCCTCCTGCAGCTTTCACAGCTGAGGACCTCAGTGTTTCTCTGCCGAGACTCTAGCGGCCTTTTCCCCTGAAGACACTGGCAGCTTTTGTACTGAATTAACCAATAGCCATCACCACCATGAACCCCTCACTCCAGAGAGAGGGACACTGCTGCCCCCCAAGAAGGAGTTGCTGTTGCACTGCCACCTCACTAACTGGGCATGCTTGCTGGTGTTCCAGAGCCTGGCACTTTGGCTGCAAATTAGTAAAAGTGATACACAAAATTGACAGAATGAAGGATAAAAATCATATGTTCATGTCCATAAATGCAGAAAAAGCATTTGACAAAATTCAATGTTCTTCTGTGATTAAAAAAAAAAAACTTTCAAAAAATTAGGTATAGAAGGAAAGTACCTCAACATAATAAAGTCAATATATGACAAGTCCACAGCTAACATCATACTCAATGGTGAAAAGCTGAAAGCTTTTTCTCTAAGATCAGGAACAATACAAGGATGCCCCCTCTCAGAGCTCTTATTCAACATAGTACTAGAAATCCTAGCCAGAGCAATTTGGCAAGATAATGAAATAAAAGGCATCCAAATTGGAAAGGAATAAGTGAAATTGTCTCTGTGTGCAGATGACATGATCATATATATAGAAAACCGTAAAGAATCCACCCCAAAACTACAAAAATAAAAAAACCTTCTATGTATGTTGCCTTCTAAGAGTTTTACAGTTTATATTTTTATAATTTGGTAATCTATTTTGAGGACGTGTGTGTGTGTGTGTGTGTGTGTGTGTGTGTACAGCTAAGAGGTCCAATTCATTCTTTTGTGTGTAACTATCCAGTTGCTCCAAAACCATTTGTTGAAAAGAATATTATTCTATTTTTTTCTTGACACACTTGTCAAAAATTAAATTAACTATAAATGTATTGGTTTATTTCTCGACTCTCAATTCTGTTCCATTGATGTATGTTTAATTTTCTTCTTCAGTTATATTTATTATTCACATGGTGGATCTCAGTTTCCTGTCTTTAATTATGTCACTTTTCCTTGAATCCTTTTTGGTCTCATTTATTTTTGATTATTAGCATTTTCTTCTTTCTCACCTGCTTTCCTTAGGACATTATATGTTAAGTTTATTTGCACTTGTTTGTTTCCTGTTGTGTTCTTTGTAATTTGGGCTTTATTTCTAAAATGCGGTTTTTTTCTTTTATTTATAATTCTTTGTTGAGCTCTCTCTTTATTTCTGGGATTACCCAATTTTGATTTATGTTCTTTCATATATTGTGCCTTTTAAAAAAAATTAACTTTGTTTTATAAGCATGTCTTTCTGTTATGCTTTTCTTGTCTATAGCGTTGTCATTGTGTTTATTATTTTGCGTTTTTTTAATTAAAGTTTATTGGGGTGACAATTGTTAGTAAATTTACATGGATTTCAGGTGTACAGTTCTGTATTACATCATCTGTAAATCCCATTGTGTGTTCACCACCCAGAGTCAGTTCTCCTTCAATCACCATATGTTTGATCCCCCTTACCCTCATCTCCCACCCTCCACCCCCCTTACCCTCTGGTAACCACTAAACTATTGTCTGTGTCTATGAGTTTTTGTTTCTCATTTGTTTGCCTTGTTCTTCTGTTGTTTTTGTTATACATACCACATATCAGTGAAATCCTGTGGTTCTCTGCTTTTTCTGTCTGACTTATTTCGCTTAGCATTATACTCTCAAGATCCATCCATGTTGTCACAAATGTTCCTACATCATCTTTTCTTACCGCCGAATAGTATTCCATTGTGTATATAGACCAAAACTTCTTTATCCATTCATCTATCAAAGGACATTTTGGTTATTTCCATGTCTTGGCCACCGTAAACAAAGCTGCAATGAACATTGGAGCACATGTGTCGTTATGGGTTTATTTTGTATTTTCATACTAAGTTTGTATGGGGTTTGATCTTAATCATTTTCTGTTGCTCATTTTTATGTGAAATGACTTTGCCTGAGCTTTTAGGAGGAGGCTTGGTTCAGCTAGATTTTCTAACTCCACAGAGCTTCCTTTTGTGTTGTTTTCAGCTTGTTTTCTGTGATATCCTGGCCCTCTTTCCCCTCTTTAGTTTTGTCTGGGCCTTCTTTCCCCTCCTTTCTATTGTCCTTGTCCTGCCTAATTTTAATTCCACTTCCAGCAGTTTCTCCTAATTGTGTCCTGAGAGGGAGCTTTGTTGGTCAGTTTTGAGAGTTCCTGGATTAGACTGCTCCAGCTCCTTCAGAATTTATTATCCCAGATCTCTTGCATTTACCCACTATTGGGATGGAAACAAGCCCGTCCAGTTTCACCTACTGTTCCAAATTTGGCCACTGAATTTTACAGTGAATACCATGTGAGTATTCTCCTGCTCTCAGATTTGCATACAGCCTCAGTTTATTACTACAGCATCGTTGATATGCTGCACATCATGTGGCTCTTGGTGGTTTCTCTCTTTGTGCTTGTATTTTGAGATTCAAGGGGGATTTCTTGTGTCCTTATATGTTGTAAATATTCATAAGTTCTGTTCTTGGTTTTGTATAGTTACTCTGTTTGTAATGTGAGAATTCAAGAAGATGAAAATATTATGCTTCCACTGCCCTCTCATCTCCCCCATCATATGGTTTCTAACTATTTTTTTCTTTATCGGGGTAAAAATCACATAATATGAAATCTATAGTCTTAACAAATTTTGAACTATGCAGTACAATATTGTTGACTATAAGCACAATGTTGTACAGAAAATATATAGGACTTATTCATCTTGTATAACTGAACCTTTATACCTATTGAACACAACTTCCCAGCCCCTGGCACCTGCCATTCTACTTTCTGCTTCTATGACTTTGACTACTTTACATTCCTCATATAAGTGGAACCATGCAGTATTTGTCCTTCTGTGACTGCCTTATTTCACTTAGCATAGTGTCCTCCAGGTCCATCTATGTTTCCTCATATGACAGGGTTTCTTTCTTCCTTCCTTCCTTCCTTCCTTCCTTCCTTCCTTCCTTCCTTCCTTCCTTCCTTCCTTCCTTCCTTCTTTCCTTCCATCCTTCTTTTTTTCCACATTTACTTAACATACCTCACTTGTTACTTGAGTTGTTTTCTTTTTTTTTTTTAATTTTTATTGGGGAATATTGGAGAACAGTGTGTTTCTCCAGGGCCCATCAGCTCTAAGTCGTTGTCTTTCAATCTAGTTGTGGAGGGCACAGCTCAGCTCCAACTCCAGTTGCCGTTTTCAATCTTTAGTTGCAGGGGGCGCAGCCCACCATCCCATGTGGGAATTAAACCAGCAACCTTGTTGTTAAAAGCTCCTCTTCTAACCAACTGTGCCATCCGGCTGCCCCTCCAGAAGCTCAGCAGCAGCTCGTTGTTTTCAATCTAGTTGTGGAGGGTGCAGCTCACTGGCCCATGTGGGAACCGAATCAGCAACACTGGTGTTCAGAGCTCATGCTCTAACCAACTGAGCCATCTGGCTACCTGACAGGGTTTCTTTTTTATGGCTGAGTAATATTCCATTGTATGTTTGACATTTTCTTTATTCATCCATTGATGGACATTTAGGTTACTTCCACATTTTGGCTGTTATGAATAATGCTGCAGTGAATATGGGAGTGCAGATATCTTTTTGAGATCTTGATTTCGATTCTTCTGGATAAATACCCAGATCTGGGATTGCTGGATCATATGGTAGTTCTATTTTTAACGTTTTGAGGAACCTTCCTATCATTTTCCACAGCAACTGCACCATTTTACATTCCTACCGACAGTGCACAGTGTTCCAATTTTTCCACATCTTCACCAACAGCTGTTATTTTTGTTTTTTCACAATGGCCATCCTAACAGGTGTGAAGTGATATCTCACCATGGTTTTAATTTGTATTTCCTTCTGCTGCTAATTTCTAGTTTTATTCTATCTTGGGTGGAAAAAAATACTTTGTATGATTTCAGGCTTTTTAAATTTGTTTTGTGACCTAATATGTGATGTATCCTGGAGAATGTTCTACGTGCACTTGAGAAGAATGTGTGTTCTGCTGCCGTTAGGTGGAATGTTTTCATTAGTCTGTAGTGTTGTGCAAGTTCTCTGATTCCTTATTGATCTTCTGTCTGTATTTTTGTCCCGTTATGGAAAGGGGAATTTATTAAAATCTATTATTGTGTTGCTGTGTGTTTGTCCCTTCATTTCTGTCAAAGGTGTGTTTCATATATTTAGGTGCTCTGGTGTTGGGTGCACATGTATTCATAATTGATATATCTTCCTGGTAAATTGAAACTTTTATCATTATACAGTATTCTTCTTTGTGTCTTGTGACAGTTTTTGAGTTCAAGTGTATTTGGTCTGATGTAGTTGCCATTTACATGGAACACTTTTTTCCATCCTTTCATTTTCAGCCTGTTTGTCCTTAAGTCTAAAGTGAGTCTCTTGTATGTAGCGTAATTGGATCTTTTTTTATCCATTCAGCCACTGTGTGTCTTTGAAGTGATTATTGATAGATAAGGACTTAACTATTGCCATTTTTGTTAATTGTGTTCTGTCTTGTAGCTCTTTGTCCTGCTTTTGCTTTAATGCTACCTTTGTGTTCAAGGTTATTAGTTAGGAAGATGACAGACAGTAAAATCACTAAGCCCAGTAATGTTACCGATATTGTTAATATAATGTTAGAAATGTACGTCTCCATTCCACTACTTACTAGCTGTGTGAACTTTAGCAAGGTAGCATCTCTGAGCCTCAGTATCTAGTCTGTAATATGGAAATAGTAATAATAATAATAATAATAGATACCAGCCAAATAGTGAATGCTCAGTGAACAGTTCTTACTAAAAATGATTATAGTATAGCTGTTTCTATTCCACATTGCTTTATAATGCAAAAATACTAAGATCACAGTGAAAATACAAAAAGTGAATAAAATAATAACTATCCTGGCCTTCAGTGAATCTGCTGTTTTGTTCTGGGCTAAGCATCTACAGGGATGAACTCCAATTGAAATTTTTTTTTTTTTTTAGGTGGATGAGGGTGGGAAGGCAGTCAAGATATATCTTACCGTTACATTTGTTGTGCTGTGATATTTATGCCTGCATCTGTCAGTTTGAGATTATAAACTCCTAAAGCATAGGATCATGTATATAATTTTTTTGTGGAGCACAGTGTGTAAGATAGAAACCTTTTTGTATTGCAACAGTGAATCCATTTTAACAAGGTTGGTAGGGCAATTTAGGGCAAGGTTTGTTTACTCTTGAAACATTGTAGAGTGACTTTAAGGCCCTAGGTGCTTCTCTTGAAGGTATTTAGGAAAAAAAAAAAACCTCTTGAAATGCTTTTAAGAGAGCTGTCAGTTTCCTTCCCAGCGTTATGTGAAAATAAGTGTTCTAGCCATTGTATGAGTTATGGTCATCTTATGGGATTTTCAAAGTGTTGAAAAGAAGAGTGGATATTTTTAGAAAAAACTGACAGGTTTTCAGGGCTCGAAGAGATAAATGAGGTAAATGAGAGGCAGCAAAATTAAGACATTTTTGTGTATGTATGTTTGAGAGGGTGCAATATCTTTTGAAAAGGTGCCTTTTTTCATTTGAGAAGCTAATTCAATTGTTTTGGGCCATAACTGTGTTACCAGGAAAACACCGTTGCATTCTCTGTCATGTGTTCAATTAGACCATGAGGAGCTAATGGAATAGAGGTGAGCAGCCTTCTCAGGTTGAAGTGCCATTAGCAGTGCTAAACTAACAATTAAAACCAGGCAGATGAGAAAGAGACATCTACCAAATGTAGAAAGAGGAACAAAGAAGGAGTAGTGAGGAGGTAAAGAGGAGACACCAATGTTGACAGCTGTGTCAGATTACTGCCGGCCCCAAATGCCCATGTTACCTACCTCCATAATAGAAATGAACTTCCAGCATGGTAGAAAGAGACTAAATATGGTTAAACCAAAGGAATTTAAAATGCACAAAACCAAATGCAGGCACACCTTGTTTAATTTGGCATCACTTTATTGTGCTTTGTTGATGTTACTTTTTCATCAACATGGAGGTAGGGCCCTCCACCAGCAAAAAGATTATGACTCACTGAAGGCTCAGATAATGGACAGCATTTTTAGCAATAAAGTATTTTTAATTAACGTATGTACATTGTTTTTTAGACATAATGCTCTTGCACACTTCATAGAGTACAGTGTAGTGTAACCATAACTTTTATATGCACTGCGAAACCAAAAAAATTCATGTGACTTGCTTTATTGTGGTATTCACTTATTATGGTGGTCTGGAACTGAACCTGCAATATCTCCAAGGTGTGCCTGTACCTTCTTTAAAATTCTTTTTTCATCTAGTGCTCAGCAGGAACACACTAGGAATCATGCGTGTGCCCTGAAGTTGGGTTTGTGTTTACATCAATATTCTCTTTTTGATTTTCTGCATTTCTGTTATAAGCAAAGATTATATCACATATTTCTTACCAAAGAACTGCCTGTTATCAGACTTTGTTGGAATGCTTATAAAGACAATCAAGGTATTCTGGATATGACTTGCGTAATGAGCCTTGCAGAATAACCCAAGTAAATGAAAATCCTATCTTGTATGAGTTTTTCAGGGTAATTTACTCATCAGTGGCAGTCTGACCCAGCCATAAAGAGCAATAAACATAAATGAGCATTTATAGAAAAACATAAGTAAATAAAGTGGCAGGTTTGCTAATGATGCAATTGTCCTGTTATAGAAGTTAGAGTTAAGAAATGCGTGTGAGTTCTTGCCCAAGTACGTATTAGTAAACACAAAGAGTGAGAATCTTTTTCTTTTTTTAAATGTATGCTGATAGCATGGCAATTATTTTTTACTTATTACCCCCACCTTTTCTTCCGCCTCCCCCACCACTCCGCTTCAAGCCAGTTCAAGCTAGTTGTATAGGCCACAGCTCCCTTTCCCATGGTGGTATTATGAGCCTTGCGCTCCTCCCGGCTGAGGCAGTCGGTCGCCAGTTGTCAGGTCAGTCACTTACAGCAGCTCACGGCAGCTCTCGCCAGCTGCTGGCCACTCACACTGGCCACCAGCCACTCATGGCAGCCCAGCTCCAGGGAGAGCTGTTGTTCACAGTCTTAGCTGTAGAGCAGGGATGTCCAAACTGCGGCCTGCGGGCCAACTGCGGCCCATGATCCACTGTTAATTGGCCCACAGCAAATTCCAAAAATATATTTAGTTTACTTAAATAAACCAGGGGAGACAATACGAACTTCACCTCGAGTGAGTGGCCCGGCTGTTTGTGTATTTTACCGCATATGGCCCTTGGTGAAAAACGTTGAAAAAAGTTTGGACACCCCTGCTGTAGAGGGTGCAGCTCACTGGCCCATGTGGGAATCGAACCAGCGACCTCGGCATTAGGAGCACGGTGCTCCAGCTACCTGAGCCACTGGGTTGGCCCTGAGAATCTTAAATTACTGAAAGTTGAAACTGTAAAATGGCAGAAAATAGGTCGAATTTCACTTTCTCAACTTCCTTCACATTATCAATATTCTAGCTGCAGTGTGAAATGCATAAACACAGTAGGGTTGGACTCTTAGAAGTACTGAGATTCGTACCAGTTTCAAAAAGTTCTTGGGTTCTAGTAAGCCAGCTCAATGAAATGGTTCACTATTAATTGTGTCTGAGATGTACCTTTAGTGACAAAGTTCTCTTTATGGGTTTGTCCCCTAATATCACGATTTAACATGAATTGGTTCTGAAGTTTTTTCTTACCGTTTCGTATTCAGTCATTAGTTTTTATTCTGAAATTGGCAGTTGACTTATAATTCTTTGTTACTCTGTTAGCAAACAGCATGGAATGTCACACCACTTAGCTGAAACATGAAGCAGTGACCAAGTTTCACGATGACAAAAATGTCATAAATGAGTTTCTTATATGAATGAGAACCACAGCTAAACTTCACAGAAGTTGCCTGAACAAACATAAAAACTCTGCAGCGTTTGATGCTATCTGCTATGTAGGCCTTGCCGCTGCTGGTGTCATGCCCCCAGAGATGTGAAAATTAAGTAGATAACGAAGCACTGGGTGAGGAAGAGGGAGTCTGTGCATATTTTTTTTCCTGAGTTGGTTTTTGGTGGCAGTGGCAGTAGCGACTTTTCAGTGTATATGTTTTGCTGCGGCATTCTCAGAATCCTTGTAGGCTGCAAGGATGTTGAGAAATCATCTAGAGCAGAAGCTGTCAATCGGTGGCCCTTGGACCAAATCCATTGTGCTACTTATTTTTGCGATGCCTCTGTACTAAGATTCTTTTTTTATATTTGTTAATGGTTGGGAAAAAGGTCAAAAGATGAATAATTTTTGTGACAGATGGGAATTATATGAAATTTAAATTTCAGTGTCCATAAATAGATTTATCTCAACACGGCCACACTCATTTATTTATGTATTACCTATAGCTGCTTTTATGGTACAGTGACAGAGAAGAGTAGTTGTGACAGAGATTAAATGCCTGCAAATACTAAAATATTTACTATTTGGCCTTTTAGAGAAAAAAACTTTGCTAACCCCTTTCTAGAGTCTTCAGATTTTATAGCAATGGAGTTCAACGTGATGATTTTCGTGGCTTAATTAATGAAGACCCAGGTGATGTGAGCTGCCCCAAATTTTATTGCTATGCTGCCATTTATTCATTGATTCAAAAAACATTTACTGAATATCTAACACAATGAAGGAAATCCTTTATCCTTCAACTTTCAGATGAGAAATATAATTACAAAATCTAAGAAATCAGTATACCATTTTCTTCCCCTCTCTTTCCCCTTCTTTCCCCTCTACCCCCTCTCATGGTCCTCTGCTCTCTCTCCCTTCCTGTTACCCTCTCTCCTTCTCAGCTAGCTTATAGGCAGTTGGAAAAAACAAACAAATTTAAACAACATTTATCTGAGGCTTTTATACTTTTAAAATAGGTTAAATGGAATTTTAAATTACAACAGATTCTCTTTAAAAATGTTTTAAGAGCTTAATTTTAAATGTTTTAGGTTTTGTCATGATCAGGTGATAAAAAAATTCATACACGACTATTTGATACTGTTAAGCATTGCATGCATCAGGGATGGAGAGGATAAACATAGTTTTGTGTCCAAAGTTTCAGGAATGCAGAATGTGTAATTGACCCCAAAATCCCTGGTGGATTAACAGTTTATAAATTGTTCTTGATCTCTTTTTATTATTAGGTAATTCTTCAGATGTCATAAACACTGAGCAGAACTTGAGTTATGAAAATTAACTATTGTAAGAAAGGATGCAATCATATTAGTAATTGCTAAAGAACTTATTTAACAGCACGATTTCTTGTTAAGATTGGATTTTTACCTTAAAGGAAGAACATAATTGTAATGGAATTGTTTTCAATTTTATTAGCCTCCTCACTTGCGTCTTGGTCATTCTGTCTGTTAGGTTGGTGGTTTTGGTGTTGATATTCATTTTATAAATATTTATTGAATGTTTACACAGAGCAAGATATTGTACATATGCCACTGCTTACTGAGGCTTCATATTTTTAATGATTCGTGGGTGAGTAGTGCTGATTTAAATGAGAGTGTGCATTATTATGCTTGGAGGCC
This sequence comes from Rhinolophus ferrumequinum, assembly GCF_004115265.2. NCBI lineage: Eukaryota > Metazoa > Chordata > Mammalia > Chiroptera > Rhinolophidae > Rhinolophus > Rhinolophus ferrumequinum. Next base: position 190,024 of record NC_046284.1, read on the forward strand.
ACAGAATCCTTAACTTTTAGGTTCTTTGAGAATTTCTTCTTTTTTAGGTAAAATAAACAGGACTTTCCAGTGTAAACATGTTAACTTATCTGCATCTTCAAATAGACTGTCTGACATATTGTAGTTTTCAGTACTGCATTTATTTGGTATCTGTGCACATGAGTCATGTCTGTTATCTTTAGTAATACGAGATGTGATCAAACAATATGGTCAATGTTTAAATACAAAAAATTTATTACAATACAGACACATTGCCACGAGTCCCCCTCAAAACACTCTCCCTCACTTCCAGCACACTTATGCCATTGTTCTTGCCACTTTCTGAAGTAGTTCTGGAAATCTTCTTTCGTGAGTGCCTTTACTTCATCCTCCATCATGACAATGCCCTGTGTCACACATCACTTCTGGTATATGGCAACTTCTGTCAAATACATCATGGTGTGTCCTCATCCACCTTATTCACGGGATCTGGCACTGTGCAACTTCTGGCTCTTCCCCAAGGTCAAAATGACCATGAAAGGAAAACATTTATGTGTAAAGATATATGTGCTCCAATGTTCACTGCAGCATTATTTACAGTGGCCAAAACACGGAAACAACCAAAGTATCCTTCAATAGATGATTGGATACAGAAGATGTGGTATACATGCAGAATGGAATACTACTCTGCCATAACAAAAGATAAAATAGTACCATTTGTGACAACATGGATGATGGATCTTGAGATTATTATGCTAAGCGAAATAAGTCAGACAGAAAAAGCCAAGAACCATATGATTTCACTGCTATGTGGGATATAAAACTGAAAGCAACAAAGGAACAAGACAAACAAATAAACAAAAACTCACAGACACAGACAACAGTTTAGTGGTTACCGAGGGTGAAGGGGGCGGGGGGATAGTAGAAGAGGGTAAAGGGGGTCAAATATATAATGATGGAAGGAGAACTGACTCTCGGTGGTGAACACACAATGTAAAATAAATTCAATTAATAACAGCAGCCTTTTCATTTAATTCCATAAAAATCATATAATTCCGAGTTGGAAGGAACCTTAGAGAGCATCTAATCCAACCCTCTAATTTTCAAATCAAGTTTCACAAAATTAAAGTATGTTTTTTGATAGTCTTTTATTTTTCAGTTACAATTGACGTACACTATTATATTAGTGTCAGGTGTACAACATAGTGATTACACATTTATGTAACTTACAAAGTGATCACCCCAATACATCTAGTACCCACCTGGCACCATACATAGTTATTACCATATTATTCACTATATTCCCTATGCTGTACTTTACTTCCCTGTGACTATTTTGTAACTGCCAATTTGTACTTCTTAATCCCTTCCCCTTTCTCACCCAGCCCCCTAATTCCCCCCCCCCAATCTGGCAACTGTCAGTTTGTTCCCTGTATGTATGAGTTTGTTTCTGTTTTGTTTGTTTGTTTATTCTGTTCTTTAGATTCCACATATAAATGAGATCATATGGTATTTGTGGTATTTGTCTGACTTACTTCACTCAGCATAATACCCTCTAGGTCCATCTGTGTTGTTGCAAATGGTAAGATTTCATTCTTTTTTATGGCTAAGTAATATTCTGTTGTATATATGTACCACCTCTTCTTCGTCCAGTCTTCTATTGATGGGCACTTAGGTTGCTTCCATATCTTGGCTATTGTAAATAGTGCTGCAGTGAACATAGGGGTGCAGATATCTTTTCATTTTCATTTTTGTTTTCTTTGGATAAGTTTCTGTTATAAAATTTGACAATCTTTTTAATACATTGTTGAATTCAGTTTACTTATATTTTGTTGAGAATTTTTGCATCTATGTTCATCAGGGATATTTGTAATTTTTTTCTGTAGTGTGTTTGGCTTTCATATCAGGATGATGCTGGCCTTGTAAAATGAGTCTGGAAGCATTTCTTCCTCTTCAAATTTTTGGAATACTTTGAGAAGGATAGGTATTAATTCTCATTAAATGTTTGGTAGAGTTCACTTGTGAAGCTGTCTGATTTTGGACTTGTGTCTGTTGTTTTTTTTTTTTTATTGTTAAGATTCAATTTCATTACTAGTAATTGGTCTGTTGAGATTTTCTGTTTCTTTGATTCAGTCTTGGAAGATAGTGTGTTTCTGGTAATTTACCCATTCGTTCTAGGCAGAATATTTTCAAGGCTAGTTGAAAGCTTTGTAGATAGCTCTATTTTGTAAGCTAATCCAACAAGCATTGAAATCTAACACCCTAGCCATATTGCAAACACTGTGGTATGTACCACGGGAGACACAAGGATAAAAAAGCTGTCCCTAATCTTAAGAAATTTACCATGTAATAGGAAAGACAAAACGTGTGTAAATTACTGTAGTATGAGAAAGACTGTGAAGTGTTAAAAGATATCTTGTTTCTAAACATATATGTGTGAGCCAGAACAATAAGAAAAATAATCAGTTGTGTAAAATCAACTATTAAATTGTAAAGCAAAAATGTATACATATGGAAAGCAAGTGGGATATGATTAATTAACTGTGTAATATACTTTGCTTGCAAATGGTAGAGTAACAGATCACATAGTACTGTATTAGCAAATGATAGTAAGAAGGCTGATATACTGTCTAAGTCAGATTTTTAAAGATCTGAATTTCTGGAATGACTAACAGATGGCTTGGTATCATCTTTAACTAGGCTCTCCAGACATGGCCGCTGATAGAAAAGAGGACATGTTGGCATGGTCATGCAGGAGGAGGACTCCACACAGACCCGAAAGAAGGGGTAAGAGCCAATAACAAGTAACTGGAGATTCTTATAAATGACTGTACTTGCGTAGAAGGTATATCAGAGATGATATATCAGATATATTTTGAATTCAAAATATTATAATATTATAATATTCCAGACTCTTTTGATTGACTCGTGTAACTGCAGATTTTCTAATACAAAACCATGTGGATTGATCATGGTTATTTAGATGAGATTTTTTTCTGGCTTAAAACAAACAAAAAAATTATGATTGACTAAAAAAGAAAAAAATTAGTTATCAACCTAAACATTTTAGTTCTTTATTTAAAATAGCATTGGTTGAGGATACTTGTTATATAAGTAAGCCTTATAAATAAATAGGTAGATTAGATTTAGCACTTACAAGTAATTTGTATGCATGTGGGTGTGTGTTTTAAGGTTATTGTTTTCCCTTCTGAACACTTAGTTTAGAAAGATCCTGGAATGTCCCCTAGTTTCATGGTAAATCCTCCATCCACCTGATCCATTTATTTTACTATCCATATTCTTTATCATTATTGTTATCATCATACAGACAGGCTAATCAGTAGAGCCACTGAAATGAAAAGATTTAATTGTATTATTATACTTTTTCTGAGTGAGTGAAAATGTTGTTGGAACACTGTTAGACAATTCTCCATCTGGCACTTTCTCTGTGCTTGTCTTTATTTTCTTCCTCCTACTTGACCCAACCAGTTTATATGTGGTATCTCTAAGTAGAAATGATATTTTTAGAGTTATTGGCAAGGGAACAAATATGTTTGGTTTTTTTTCCCCCTTCTTCCGCCTCCCCCTATACCGCTCCGGTTCAAGCCGTTGTTTCTCAGTCTAGTTGTGTAGGACACAGCTCCCTGGCCCATGCTGGTATTAGGAGCCTTGTGCTCCCCCGGCTGAGGTAGTTTGTTGTCGGTCAGCTGCTCATGGCAGCTCTCGCCAGCTGCTGGCCTCTCACGCTGGCTGCCAGCCACTCACACTGGCCACCCGCTGCTCATGGTGGCACACAGTAGCACAGCAGCCCGCGGCAGCTCACACTGACCTCTCCCAGCTCCAGGGAGAGCCGTTGTTCACAATCTTAGCTGTAGAGGGCACAGCTCACTGGCCCATGCGGGAATCGAATCGGTGACCTCAGCGTTAGGAGCACGGAGCTCCAACCACCTGAGCCACTGGGCCAGCCCTAAGGGAACAAATTTTATGTAAAAGTGCTCTCTAAATTGTGGAGAGATTAAATGTTAGTTATTTTATTGGTGGGAGGCGATTGGTAAGAAAACCTTTGCAGTGTTTTTCTCCCTGTTTCTTTGATCCCCAGATTAGCTCCTTTTTTTTCACAGCACTGAAAACATATCACTGTCATATTTCTGTCCCATTTTTTGTATATTACTACTCTTCATAGCTGTCTTTAGATAAAGCAAAATATTAGACAAAATTTTAAAAAGTTAGTACACATACTGAGATTTGTTTATTCATGTATTATTCTTGGCATGATATTTGCCAGTTTCCAGGATTGTCTGTCACCAAGGTGTCTTGATACTTGCAAATAATTCTCTAAACACAGCAAAAATATGTTGACTGATAAAGGAAAAGCAGTCACTTCTCTTAGGCTCAAGCTATATGAAGTTCAAGATAGTTTCTTTATTCTCCTGTCAAATTGAACTAAGCAAAAATCATTGTAATACTTTATGTTTGGTCTCTTCTTTATCCTTTTTGCCCTGCCTTCTCAGTGTTACTTTAGCCTCCCTAGCTAAAAGGGATTATGGACTAACAGCTTTCAGGCCACACCAGAAAAGAGGCAGAATGGAGTTCTTCTAGTAGTAAGAGCCTGACCTACATTTCAATCTCAGCTCTACCACTTCCTAGTGGAATGACCTTGAGCAAGTTACTTAATCTCTGGGTGTATCAGTTTCTTCATCTGTAAAATGGGGATGATAATCATACCAAAGGGAATTTAAATGACTTCCCACGGGGTACGGCTCTTAAATAGTTCCTGCTCTGTAGTAGGTGTTCAGTAAACATTCACTGCTCTTACTCTACTGTGAGATTGTGAATCCCGTCCTCCACCATTATCCATTCATTTAGAAAGCATGTGTGGAATCCAGGCTTTGTGCAGACCTCGATGTTAAATACTGTAGCTACAGTAATGAACAAGAGCTCTTGTTTCATTCCGTGCTTGACTACCTTTTCTGGCAAGAGAGATGAAGTTACTGACCTGAGAAGCAAAATGTGTATTCAACTTATCAATATACAGATGGCAGTAACATCTGAACAATCTACCCAGCGAGCTGCTCCAGATGTGTTCAGATGTTTTTGGTCATTTTGGTGCCCTGACCACGTGGTTATTAGCCCTTCCAGCTTTGAGTGGCCGCCTCCATCTGTCGAGTCCCCCTGTTTAAATTGAACACAGTGCAGTTTGTGGCTTTCCACTCCCACATACACGTCAAGTGCTTCCGTTTTATAGATGTGTTTGCTTTTGGTCCACCGCGCTCTGATTGTATCCAAGCAGATACTCCTTTCATTAGTTTTCTTATCTGCCAGGCCTCATATGAAACTGTATGTTAATACCAGATAAATAAATATTTAAAAATCTGTCAAAAATTGTGAAGACTTAATAAATCAAGTATTAGATATACCTCCTGGATATTAATAATTTGTCCTGAGGTGTTTAAGAATAGATGCATTTATTAATTGAATAAATATTTATTGAACGTTGTTTCTGGTATCAGTGAAGTTTCTTTCTCAGGCACCTGCTTTATTCTTTTGCTTCACTTGCTTTTCAGTCACTTTCTTCTATTTGTCAGCTTTCTGATATTTCCAAACTAATTTCTAGGGGAAGAAATACAATACAGTTTTGTTATCATAAACGTGAGCCAATTTGAATTTCTTTTATTATTACCCTTGTGTTTTCTTTCAGACTCTGATTGCTTTCTTTTATTACGGCTAGCTAATTGCAGTATATAGTTAAGGCCTTTCTAAAAATGGTTATTCCTGGTAGCCGGTTAGCTCAGTTGGTTGGAGTGTGGTGCTGGTAGCACCAAGGTTGCCCGTTTGATCCCTGCAAGGGCCACTGTGAGCTGTGCCCTCCTTTAAAAAAAAAAAAGTTATTCCTCAGACTAACACTACTAGTTTTATGTTTGATGGGGCTTCAAATGTCAGTTCCATGTTTTAAATTTAGCCAACAAAGCCACACTGTATATGTTGCAAGCAGAAGAGGACACTAGATTCACTTCGACTTTGACGGGCATTTCTATGGTGTTCAATTTTAGAGAGTTTTTTAAATTAATTTTTATTGGGGCATATTGGGGAACAGTGTGCATTTCCCAGGGCCCATCATCTCCAAGTCATTGTCCTTCAGTCTAGTGCTATAGGGTGCAGCTCAGCTCCAAGTCCAGTTGCCGATTTCAATCTTTAATTGCAGGGGGCGCAGCCCACCATCCCATGTGGGAATTGAACTGGCAACCTTGTTGGTGAGAGCTTGTGCTCTAACCAAGTGAGCTATCTGGCCGCTCCTCCAGAAACTCAGCGTCGGCTCATTGTCCTTCAATCTCGCTGTGGAGGGCACAGCTCAGCTCCAAGTCCAGTCACCGGTTTCAATCTTTAGCTGCAGGGGGCGCAGCCCACCATCCCATGCAGGAATTGAACTGGCAACCTTGTTGAGAGCTCGGGCTCTAACCAAGTGAACTATCCGGCCGCCCCTTAGAGAGCTTTTTTTTTGTCATGATATAATCAGCCTAGTTCTGTTTTTAAAATAACTTTTCACTTTTATTTACAGTGAAAATGATAAACAGAAAAGTTAAAGAATTTCATGTTTTCTGTTTATGTGTAAGCAAGGCTTAAAGAAAAACTGTTATATCAACAGTTGGTTCTTTCAGGAATTTTGACCCTTGAGAAAGAATTTCCTTTCTTCAAATTACTGGTTTTTTTCCTATATTATAATATAATTACTCTTTATACATTCCCACCCTTTCTTTAAGAATGAGATCTTAAAATAGGTGTCCGAGCTTTTTGTGTTGCTTAGTTTGAAATGAAAAGATTAGTTGATGTGAAAGTGATGTCTAATTCAGTCTCAACTTTGGGGCTGGTCTCTTTTCAGCTTTAGGTAACCCTTTTGTCTTTCAGGATTACCAGTGGGTGTCCAGTATGAATGACCTGTGGTGATTTTGAAAGGTGATATATTGTCTTTCAGGATCTGAATTGAGGCCTTCAGTTTTATTTCATTCTTGTGCAGCAGAAATAAATAGGTTTAAAATTCTTTTAAAATGTGCCTCAGCCTCTGAAATGCCTCTTCAATTTGGCCTCTACTTTAAAAAAAAAACACAACACATTATTTTTCAAACGTTATAATATATCTAAACTATAACCAAAGTCATGTACTTTACAGCTTAATGGATCCATAATGCATGATTACACAACTTCAGAACCCATTTCGTTAAATGAAGTGGTGACATTTTATGCATTATTAAGTCAATGCATTAGAATAATTTTCTTGCTCTCAGCTATAACTTCTCTGTGTTCTTATTGAGCAAATATGAGGCTGTGTTGTGGAAGGTTTGGACAGAAGAAAGTGTTTCTAAAGATGTGTGGAAACAACCTTTTTGCCATTATTTCATCAAGAAAAATAAAACAGCCAAACCTGTGAAATGGGAAAGTGGTTGAAATACCCCAGATTGTGTTACAATGTATTAAATTACACTTATTTAGCAATAGTTGGATTGAAATGGTGAATTTTAAAATTACAGCCTTATTCCCTTTTCAAAAATACCTTTCCAGTTAGGACTGTGTGTGTGAGTGTGTGTGTGTATAAAATCATTAAGAACTATACTTTTAGCATTTCATGTTTTTGCCATCTTATGTAATTAAAGCAGCTTAGGACAGTGGTCGTGTTTTCAGAACAATATGAACACTTTTATTTCTGTTATCTTTACTCAATAAACTGAGAGACTACGAAAAGAGTTTGCTGAGCCTTGCGGGGAATAACCATGATATAAAACTATCCTGTATTATATGTTGTGTTGTCCTGGGTTTCTGATATGTTGACAGTTTCCCCCCATTCCTGGCTGTGCAAATCTACTTGAAAGTATGTGACTTTCCACCCTCAAAATGAATTACATTTTTTCTTATTATATGTGAGCTACAAAAAATAAAAGCAAGCAAAAAGAATGTAAAACATCATCCGTGATTCAATCTAGTCACAGCTACTGATGTTAACACTTTACAGACACATTTGTAAACTCATACACATATCACATTTTTTTCCATGAAAAATAACTTTTTTACTCTGCTTTTTTCACTTCCATGTGTCTGTGTCACCACAATATTCAGACATATTTCTGAATGACTGTATTTTGTTGTATGCATTCACTGTAGTTTGTTTACATGGTTCTCTATTGTTGATCATTTAGGCGATTTCCATTTTTTTTCCTATTAAAACAGCATGGGAATAAATATCCTAATAGGTAAAATTTTTGTTTCTTTATTCAGCAAGTGTTTGTTGAATACCTAATGTATGCCAGCCACTGTCTTTGGTACTGGATTCCAACAGGGAGCACAAAACAGAAAGTTACTACTCATGTGGAATTGAAATTCTAGCAAGAGAGCAGACAGTAATCAAATAAGCACATTGCCAGATATGTAGTTTATAACTGAAATGGATACTCTGAAACAAAGGAATACTGTTGTGTGAGAAAATACAGCCAAGGACCCTCACTGGGATTAGGGAAGACCTCTTGAGGAAGTGCTGCTGAGCTGGAGAGAGGCATTGTTCCCACAGAGGGAACAGTGTCGTGCAAAGGCCCTTGTGCAGGGGGATTACTATATATTTCAGAAATGGAAAGAAAGCCAGTGTGGCACGACCACTGAAAGTCGTGGTACACGACATGGCTAGAGAGGTAGTCGGGGCCAGGCCAGGCTACAGACTTGGATCTTGACCCTAAGAGTCGTAGGATGCCTTTGAAGGGTTGTAAGCCAGCAGTAATATCTGATTGCAGAGTGAACTAACTGGACAGGGAACAGAGTAGGTGCAGGAAGATCAGATAGGAGTTTGTTGCAGTGGTGTAGGTAAGAAATGATAGCTTAGATTAAGTTGGTGGTGGACATCGAAGTAGACAGGTTCAAGAGATTTCTAAGAAGGAAAATGGATTCAACTTTGGGACATATTCTTAAGTTTCCAGAAATGGCATTCTCAGGGCAAAAAGCTGAATTATTTTAAAAGCTTATGGTAGATATCAAATTGCTTTCCAGAAAGATTGTCTCAGTGTAGTCTCCCATTAACAGTGTACTAGAGTGCTCATTTCCCTACACCTTCACTAACAATGAGCATTAAACGTTTTTGTTTTTTTCCTTTTAATACCTTTTTCAGAAATTGAGTAAATACTTCAATTTTTAAAATGGGGATTATTTTACTAACTATAATAATATAGTAGTTTTGGAATACAGTTGTCCCTCTTATCTTCAGTTTCACTTTCTGTGGTTTAAGTTACCTTCAGTCAACTATGGTCTGAAAATATTAAATGTAAAATTCCAGAAATAAACAATTCATAACTTTTAAACTGTGCGCCATTCTGAGTAGTGTGGTGAAAACTCATACCTTTCTGCCCCAGATGTGACTCATCCCTTTGTGCAGAGTCTCCAGGCTGTATATCCTCCCCGCCCATTAGTCAGTTAGTAGCCGTCTGGGTCATCAGATCAATTGTTATGGTATCACCGTGCTTGTGTTCAGTCACCCTTATTTTACTCTTTAATGGCCCAAAGCCATTCACATAATTTATTACACTATGTTGTTAGAATTGTTGTATTTTATTATCAATGATTATTGTTAATCTCTTAGTGTGCCTGATTTATAACTTAAACTTTATCATAGGTATGTATGTACAGGAAGAAACAGTCTATATAGGGTTCAGTACTATCTGCGGTTTCAGGCATCCACTGGGGATCTTGGAACGTGTCCCCTGTTGAGAAGGGGGGACCACTGTATATATATATTGATTTTCTTGTTTGGGCTTTAGAAAGTGTAGTTTTGATTCTTAATATTATGCTTCTAAAGCTGAAACTAAAACACAAATAATTTAATGAGAGCGTTACCTCAGGAACATGGATGAAAGAAACTGTTAAACATGAACAGTTAAACACAAAACTGTTAAACACAAACTGTTAAACAGACACATGTTAAACACAAAATTAAACATGACTGTATTGTGACTCTGTTCTATCACGAGCTTGGACTTAGGGCTTCAAACTGTTTTTAATAAGTATACTCATAAAGAGCCCAAAAGTAGTATATGAAAATTTTTGACCACAAAGATGAAAATACAGAAATGTTTTTAAATTTTTATGTAATGTTTTGATGCTTAATAGGTAAAGAGTAAATGACCGTACATGCCCCCTCACCTCCACTTGATAACTTTTTGGCGCTGAAAGTAAGACATTAAGAGAAATTAGTAACTTTTTAAAAGCAATTGAAATAGTTTCTTCTCCCCAAAATAGTTTGTTTGAAAGATATTGACCTTAGATGCACAATGAAAGTTATGTTTGTAATGTCTATAATTTTTCTTAAATAGGTACATCATTCTACATTATTGAAATACAGTTACATTTGAAATGACATGTTACTCACTGCTTTGTTTTCTCTCAACAGTTAAAAGATGTTGATACTCAGAAAATCATCAAAGCAATGCTTTCTTATGTGTGGCCCAGAGACAGGCCAGATCTACGAGCTAGGGTGGCCATTTCCCTGGGATTTTTGGGTGGCGCAAAGGTAAGAGTATTGTTGATGTAAGAAACACTGTGGCATTTTCTAGTAATGAAACTTGGACATTGTCACCTTTTAGGACCCTTATTTACATGACTCTTCTGCAGCCAGCAGAGATTCTATGGTAATGGCTGATTTATCTGTGGATCAGACTTAAAACAGCCTTGACTTTGTGGAACTCACTCCTGAAACCAGAGTGAGATGCGGGATCATTTATTGTAACACAGCACAAGGAACTTTCTAAAAAGAGACCCTCAGAGCCCTGTCGGCTCTTATTTAATACATATCTCTAGTAAGCCTGGCTCTCAGTTCCCAGTAAATTGAAAAGGATGGAGACATTTTAGGCACATTGATAGTCATAAGTGGGAAACAACAGTGAGACATCAAGGGAAAAAAAGGAGGACACAAAACCAACCCCCAAAGCTGGGCATGTTCGTACCATTCAGCAGTGTGTGTATGCTGGAGTTGCAGCTTTGCTTGTTTGTAACACGGGGCTCATGTGGGTGAATTCCTCCCAGACATAGGTAACCCTGGAGAGGCTGTTCTTGGACACCACTTTCTTCTGGTTGCCTGACCTGGTTGCCTGACCTTGATAAGTCTTGCAAGTGCCCGACTGTATAGCTTCCCTGCAGAACAGATACCCTCTTGTCCCCACAGTAGTAATTTGTGATGATGTAGCCACAACTGCTGATGGCCCGACTTACTCCCTAAGGTTTGATACTTGTGATTCAGAGAGGGAAATAAAAAAAAAATTGGTTAAAAAACACTTTTTAAAATAAAACAATGCTACCTGAAGCCTTTGAATTGGGAAGTATGATTGCTATCCTAGAGTACTTTTTTAAATTAAAAGACTTTATTTTAGAGACATCTTAGGCTTACAGAAAAATTAAGCAGGGAGTACAGAAAGTTCCTATATACTATGTTTCCCTGAAAATAAGCCCCAGTTAAGCTCGTCAGCCAGACAGACGCATTTAGTACGTTATGACGATGTTCCAGAAGAAGATGACATGACTGTATTTGAATAAATGTAGATTGTTGTACATGAAAAATAAGACATCCCCTGAAAATACGCACTAATACATCTTTTGGAGCAAAAATTAATATAAGACCCGGTCTTATTTTTGGGGAAATAAGGTATAAGACCCGGTCTTATTTTCGGGGAAAAACAATATCCCTCCCACCAAAAATCACACTCAATTTTTTTCTATTACTAACGTCTTGCGTTAGTGTACTACATTTGTCACAATCGATGAGCCAATTATAAAATAAAATACATTCTTATTAACTGAGTTTGGAAGCGGAGGCCAAACGAGTCCAGGGCTCATGCTGCCTGTGCCGCTCAGCCAATAGACCGACACAGGAGTTGGTTGGGTCATAGAATAAGCGTTTATTATCAGAGCACCAGTGGTCTGAGAAGACAGCGGGTTAACACCTCCAAAAACTGCCTTCCATTTTCAGACCAGCTTGGGGTATTTAAGGGGAAATGTGGGCATTCCTCCTGAGGCTACGTGACAGTTCCAGGGATATGCATGGAGCCTTCCCTCTGGCGATGTGGCTCTCTAGTGGTCATCAACCCAGGAGCAGTAATGACAGTAACCTGGAAAGAATGTTAGGCCATAAAGATTGTAATCGGCAAGCAGGGGGGTGGTGGGGGGGCACTGTGACTAGTAAGCAAGCATAGGTTTCAGGGTAATTATCTAAAGCAGGGAACTGGGACAGGGGACATGCTAAACTCAGGGACATTGCAAGCCCAAACCACAGGGAGGGGGTTGATCATCTGTTAAGCTCTAGGGCAATGAGAGGCGAGGCCTCTTTTGTGGGGGTCACAAACGGGCCCTGTTTTAAGTTCATAATTTACATTAACATTCACTCTTTGTGTTGTAGTTTATATGGCTTTGACAACCAGTGACCAATTGACTTGTCCATACTTTTGCTTTTTCTGTAACGTCCTGTAGTGGGAATCACACAGGATATAGCCCTTTCAGACTGCCTTCTTTCACTTAGTAATGTACACTTCAGAGTCATTTGTGTCTTTTTGTGACTTGATAGCTTTTTTTTTGTGTTTTGTTTTGTTTTGCTGAAAAATATTCCCTTGTATGGATGCACCATGGGATGTTTATCCATTCACTTGTTGAAAGACATCTTGGTTGCTTCCAGATTTTGGCAATTATAAATAAAGTGTAGTAAATATTGTGTGCATGGTTTTGTGTAACAAATTTTCAACTCATTTGTGTAATTACCAAGGAGTGCAATTGCCAGATTATATGGTAAGACTATATTTACTTTTGTGAGAAACTGCTGAACTGTCTTCCAATTGGTGGTTAGGATGCAGAGGAATTGGTGGGAATGTAAAATGGCAATGCCACTCTGAAAGCGTATGGCAGTTTCTTAAAAAGTTCAGTGTACACTTTCCATGTGACTTCGCCATTGCTCTCTTGGGCATTTATCTCAAAGAAATGACAAGTTATGAGCATCTGTATGAAAATGTTCATAACACCTCTATTTGTAATAGCCCCAAACTAGAAACAACCAAAATGTCCTTCCGGGGTAAATAGTTGAAAAATTCTGTGCCATCCTCAGAGAACCTTAAGGGCATTATGTTGAGAGCCAGTCTCAGAAGGCTACCTACTGTATGATTTCATGTATATAATATTCTCAAAATGACTCAACTATAGAGATCAAGAACAGATGAGTGGTTGCCAGGGAACAGGGAATGAGGTGAGGCAAGGTGGGATGGGAGTGAATATAAAAGAGGGTTCTTTTGTGGTGATGGAATAGTTTTGTGTCTTGATGATGGCAATATTATATGGATCTGAACATGGGATAGCATTGCATAGAACCGTGTATATGACACACACACACACACACACACACACACACACGTTTAGAAATGGTGAAAACTGAATGAGTCCTGTAGTCTAGTCAACAGTATGTGCCAATGTACATTTCTGGTTTTAATATTGCCCTACAGCTATATAAGATATCACCTTTACGAGATGCTGAGTGAAGGGTTATGGGTCTCTTGTTACTACTTTTGCACCTTTCTGTGTGTCTGTAATTATTCAAAATGGAAAGTTTTTAAAACTTCACATTTATCTGAGATGGTTTAAGTCTAGTTCTGCTGAAGTCAGAATATTAGGGAAAACCAGTATTAGCCATTCCCCATCTCCCACATGTCACAAGGCCAATGAAACCCACACGTCTGTACTAACAAAAACATCCACACATATACAGTCATTTCCATTTCTTTTGTGGTTTTTATTCTTCCCCTTTTTAAATTTACTTTTACAGGAAAACTGACAGTAACCAACACTATGTGTATTAGAAAGTGTATTAGAATGCAGGTCAGGGGGCGTGGCCTTATTATACGCAAAGCCTGGAATCTGCTCGAATGTATTTCAGTTACGACTGTAGCTGGTTTAAACAGCACATTTGAGAGCATCCATTTTAGGTTGTGAAAGTAGTGAAATATATGCCTTATATGCTGCTGATATGTATGGCTACGGTGTACTAGAAAACATTCTGCCTTTCAAGTCAGAACAGACCTGGATTTGAATCCCAGCTCTGCTGCTTACCAGACCCAAGTTTCCTCAATTGTAGGGCTAATACCCATTTCAGAGAATTGTTATTTCATTCAGTTCTGATTCAACCATCTGTAAAAGGTGCACCATCCCTGACTCATACAGCTGTTGTTCAGAAATGTTTGTTTTGCCATAAGAGTTTCACTGAGTTTTAGAGGCAATATATTCATGCACGTGTACCTACAGACAAAGTGAGTGATAAATACATAAGAATGATAAATACTCAGGTATAACATACAAAAAGGAGGAGTTGGGAAATGCAGTGTGTGATATGGGCTGTGGTTTTTAGGGAAGGCATCAAGAATGCAATGGGATTCCAAGTGGGCTGTGAAGACTGGAGAGGTGGAGAGGTCAATGGGGTGGGGGTGGGGGATCATTATAAGCAGAAACAAGAGCCTGAGGCTAGATGCTTATACGGAGTCACAACCGAGAGTTAATACTTATTGAAACCTGCTATTCTATTAGATTATGTTTTAAGTTAGAAACCTTACAAGTGTTACATTCTTAAAAGTATCCCAACACCTGCTGTGTATTGTAATGATACTGCTTGCTTGCTAAGACACTTGCTTCCCTTCCGTGTAAATCTTGCATTACATAGCTCCTGGGTCGTGGTAAGCTGAGGCTTGGTGACAGTGAATTCTTTATGTTTAACAGAGATGAAAGACATAATAATGGAACATTATTTCAGTGTTTTTCTTAAGCCTTCTACAATTGTTTTCACATGTTATTAATGTATATGAATTTAATTTCTTCAAAGAAAACTAGCAGTCTGACCAACTTCCTGTTCCTAAATGATGGCTGATGTTCTTGATACTCTAACTTTGCAGAGAAATCTGAGTGATTGAATATTTGCCTTGAAATATGTGAAAGCATTATACCCCCAATTTTCATATTTTTCAGGTATTCTCATGGAGAAATAGGTTGGTTTTTGAAAGTTACTTTGGTTGTCAGTGGGTTTTATTTTGTAAGGTATTGGAGAAAGTAATCTTTTGTGGGGCAAATGGATCTAGCAGTGTTGTTTGTTTTTCCAATGGTGAATCAGGCACAGATACTTATAATTGATTTGCTTTTGAAATCCCTTTCGCTAAATAGTTTCAGTTTTACCATTATTGTGATGAACGAATAATTTTACACTTATTGAATACCTATTGTATTCAAAGCATGGTACTCAACATGGGTAGGATGAAAAGAGGAATATGATACAGACTATCAAGGAACTAGTAGAAAAGCAAAATACGTGTATATACACCAGTAACTATAATCTAAGGCAGTTTGCTCTAAGTGCCATGAGCTCTGTGGGATAGCAGATAATGGAGGCAGGAGAATTTGACTAATGCACGTAGCTTGTAAATGCATATTAACATGGCAGTCAGTGTGAGGTGGGAATCCTGAAACAGCAGCTCTTCCAATGCCGACGATTTTATCTTTAGAAACTGGGAGAATCATTCTACTAGCAGTAAATGGTTAATATTGAAGCATTCCCTTCAATACTCGTTTAAGGTAAATATTTGTGCTTTGATAAAGAAATGTTTTTACACACGATGGGTAATTGCTGCTTTTGTGTTTTCAGGCCATGAACATTGTAGTTCCCTTCATGTTTAAGTATGCTGTAGACAGCCTCAACCAGATGTCGGGAAACATGCTGAACCTGAGTGATGCACCAAATACAGTTGCAACCATGGCAACGGCAGTTCTGATTGGCTGTATGTGTGATTCTTTAATCTGTCTACAGGTGTTGACTTTCTTCAAGAGGGTTTCATTGTATTTGAGCAGATGACCTTTTCACTACAAACACAACTTAGCATTTTGGATATTTATTGTTTTATGTGAGATTTTCTTTTGATATGTGGTTTAAAAAAATTCTTTATATGATATGCTTTCCAAAAATTCTGTTAATTGCAGTCTCATTTTCCAAGTTCTACAAAACAATAACATGAAATAAGACATTAAGTTTTTAACAACCACTTCTAATAGTTAGGCTCCTTATAAGATACCTTTTCAATAAGGCTATTTATTTTCTTGCTGTTGTTAGTTGTTAAGTAGGAAATAGCTAAACAATGTTATATGTGCATTGATGCTTTATTAAATCACATTCAATAGCTATGACCCAAATGTACAGTTTGTAAAGAAGAGGATATGATGATTTGTGCCCCCATGCATTAGAAAGGATAGTTTATGATGCTCAGGAGACTTGAATAGGGCTGTGCGTTAGTCAATGCACTTGCTTTTGGAACCTATGGGGGAAAAACACTGAAAGGGATTCATTTTGCGGGAATGATCGGTACTCACTAGACTAGATGCTTTCTAGGTTTCTTTAGTGTAAGTACTCAGTGATATAGTCATTCATTGTACAGACACTTTCTGAGCCTTACCATTATTACACTCTACGAATCTAATATTTTCACACTCATTTTTTCTTTTGAATGTATTGTTAGATGGTGTATCAAGAGCCGGAGCTGCCTTTTTTAATGAAGTTCGAAATGCAGTATTTGGCAAGGTAGCCCAAAATTCAATACGAAGAATAGCCAAAAATGTCTTTCTCCATCTTCACAACCTGGATCTGGCTTTTCACCTGAGCAGACAGACAGGAGCTTTATCGAAGGCTATTGACAGAGGGACAAGGGGTATCAGTTTTGTCCTGAGTGCTTTAGTATTTAATCTTCTTCCCATTATGTTTGAGGTGACTCTTGTCAGTGGTATTTTGGTAAGTAAAACATTTTTCGTAACAACCTTTTATCTTACATTCTCATTAGTAGCTATTTACTACTTGAAGCTATTGTGGTATTGGATGTCCATGGTTTGAAAGCAAAATTCCGTGGTGCCAGAAAGGTTATTCAGTTTCTTTGATTATTTTGCCAGAAGATTCAGGGATTGTCCAAAATCTTTCTCATGTTGTTATTGTAAAGATCTGTTTGGTTCTACACCCAGATCAGTCATTTAGCTGGTGCTTGCAATTTTTTTGTTAGAGATTTTTATACGGAACTTTGGACTGGTATGGTCAGATTATCTGGTTTTCTGTTCACCATTCATAACATTTTAGGCAATTTTATGTTTTATAATTAAAGGTGGATACATGCATCTTTATTCCTTTCATGGGTCTGGTTATTATCAGCATTTGACAGTAGCACCAACGTGGCAAGTGCCGTTTGGCTTCCTTCCCTTGTTACCTTAAAGTAGATTTTTGAAACTATTTGATATCTTATGCAGTTAATTATTCATTTATTCAGCAACATATTTTTTATTAAAGTCTTGACTGAGATGTGCTGTTGTATATTACAAACTATCTGACAAGAACAGTGACTGTTTTTCATTTTTCCCCCCATTATATATTTTGATTTTTTTTCTCCTCAAGAATTTTAGAAGCTATATATTGCATATGTATTATTTTAGTAAACATTATCATAATTTAACACGCATAAAGAACTGTGTATTTTTAAAAAGTGTTATTCAGCAACCTGTGCAGTCCTGAGTAGGACAACCATGGAATATGTACTACTGATTTAATTAACTTGCTCTTCTCCATTTTAATTTATGTTTTGGTTTTATCTAATTCTTTCACTGTTTTTGTTGTTCTTTCTTTCTTCCGTATATCCCAGGATTCTTTTGTGGTCACAGGACTTCCTTTAGCCATTCCTTTAGGCTAGGTCTGCTGAGAACAAATGCCCTTAGTTTTGTTTGAGCCTGTAGGATGTAGAATGTGGTTTGACACTTCTTTCCTTTAAGCAGTTAAATCATGTTAGTGCCACTTCCTGTAGCCTCCACGGTTTCCTATGAGAAATCTACCACTTATTTTTGCCCCTCATTTCTCCCTTTGCCTTGTCCAGTATTACAGATGCGGCGCCCAGTTTGCCTTGGTGACCCTTGGGACACTTGGAGCGTACACAGCATTCACAGTTGCCGTCACCCGGTGGAGGTAAGGTAGTCAGTCCCCTGAGCCAGCCAAGGTCCAGAAGTTAGTTATACTTTTCTAGTGGATGTTTCACACCTGTGCAAATCTTTGTGTTGCAGAACTAGATTTAGAATAGAAATGAACAAAGCGGATAATGATGCTGGTAATGCCGCCATAGACTCGCTGCTGAATTATGAAACTGTGAAGGTAATATATTTACTAGACTTTCCTCACATTACACTAAGTTTCGCTCTGCCCTTGAATGTGCTAGGTGCTGTCAGTTAGAGCTTCTGGTTCAGCTAGTACCTGCAGGTGTGATGGAATTGTAGTACTTCATGTTTTTCTTTTACACCATTTTTTTGTGGTATCATCAGAATTTTACCTTCTGAGTTAATCTATAAGTAACAAGAGTGCGGTTAGCATTTTGATTCAGAATGAACACTAAGCTGGTCAATTTTACTGCCTGTCCTACTGGGTGCCTAACATAGTGCTTTCCTTTCATGTATTTGTTCATTTTTCCATTTAACAATGTTACTGAATGCCCCTTGTGTGCAAAGCACTATGCTGAGACTTGTGATGGGGGATGATGGTTTAAAAAGAAAAAGCTTCATATTTAATCCTTGCCCTCCCAGAATTTGCTAATCTACTAGGGGAGTTGACGTCAGTGTGCAGGTGACTAGTGTATTGAAAGTCACTTTTTAAAGTGGAGTATGTCTGTGCATGAAGTCTGATGAAAAGCATACTGATCACTTAAGAGAATAATTTCTAGTTACATTTGTATGTAGTTACTATTTTTGTATATTTTGTAGTATTTTAATAATGAAAAGTATGAAGCACAAAGGTATGATGGATTTTTGAAGACATATGAGACTGCTTCGTTGAAAAGTACCTCTACTCTGGCTATGCTGAACTTCGGTCAAAATGCTATTTTCAGTGTTGGTTTAACAGCTATAATGGTGCTGGCCAGTCAGGGAATTGTGGCAGGTAATGGATTTGTGGGTTTCATGCTATTGACGTTTTACTTTATAAATGAAGATCCATGAGAGGAATGTGTATGTTAGTCTTAATTATAGAGCGAGTTCAATGATGCGCTTTAACATCATTCTAGTACTTTCCTTTTTGTATCAGAATGTATTTTCCTCACTGTATGATGTTTTCTTCCTTCCTTTTGTTTAACACAACTTTATTGCTGGAATTACTGGTTATACATTTTGTGGGGTTCAGTCTGATTCTTTCAGGAGTAACTTCTTTTTTAGCATTTAATATTTCTAATTTCTCTTATAGACCTGAAAGGTAATGTAATTAATTTAGTGTTTAGTGCAAAGGACTAAAACTCAAGCATTCTTTTCTTTAGAATTACTAGTAACCTTTTAACGTTTCTATTAGTTTTTCATTTGCAAAACATTTAAAAAATACATAATATGGGTGCCTCTTTTTTGTTACCTGCCCACTCAGTTAGGATTCATTCATTCACTGTGACCTTAATATATGGTTTATCATATTCAATTGTGATACCCATTTGCCCCAATTGTTTAATATATACTTTAAAAAAATTTCTATTTTACGTTACAAAGAAACTACCTAGTGTCTTAGGAAGAAAGGAGAGCTTTTTAGCCTTCCATTTCTATCCTCACTTAAACCATTCTGGTTTTTTGCATATTACATATAGTGTATGGGTGGACTTTTCCATTCTACTTACCATGTATCAAGTGCCCTGTGTTCCTAAATCATGAATTAAAATGCTTTGAAATTTAAGTAGTCATAAGAGTTGCTGATTTTATATAGTTTGAACTGTATTCCAGAGTAACAGACTATAAACTTCTCTATCTTAAACTGGAAATGTTTATAATATCTAAACTATCCTTTTTTTACTTCTGCCAACTGCATATTAAGGTACCCTTACTGTTGGAGATCTAGTAATGGTGAATGGACTGCTTTTTCAGCTTTCGTTACCCCTGAACTTCCTGGGAACTGTATATAGAGAAACTAGACAAGCACTCATAGATATGAACACCTTGTTTACTCTACTCAAGGTAGACACCCGAATTAAAGTAAGTAATTGATTTAGTGCCTTTTTAAAAGCATGTGAGCTTTATCCCACTACTAGGATTATTCTAGGGGAATTTTCTTACATCACCATGTTAGCACACTGGTTTCTTTTTTGCAAGAATTGGAACTGTCAATCATGTATATTCCAAGGTCTTTATAGCTTTCACTGCTATGTTTAGAAACCTTACGTGTAGCAAAGAATATTATACCTAGAGGGTAAATTTTGTTAACTTGAATTATTTGTACTTGCACTTGATTTACTTTTGCTAATCCTGATATAAAATGTGTGGTTGCCTCTCCTCACATCCATGACCTCCTTACTCCCCTGTCTACCATCCCTCTACCTGCCGCCCCCACGCCCCGACCTCCCCCAAAGCTCAGACATGAAAGCATCCAGGATTTTTGACCTTAGCAGTGAGGGATGAAAAAATAAATCTTTGGGTTGGGCCGGTGGCTCAGGTAGTTGGAGCACCGTGCTCCTAATGCCGAGGTCGCTGGTTCGATTCCCACATGGGCCAGTGAGCTGTGCCCTCTACAGCTAAGATTGTGAACAACGGCTCTTCCTGGAGCTGATTTGCCATGAGCAGCTGGATGTCAGTGTGAGCTACCGTGTGCTGCCAGGAATGGCTGGCAGCCAGCGGGAGTGGCCGGCAGCCGGCGAGAGCTGCCGTGAGCTGCTGTGAGCGGCCGACCGACGACTGGCAACCGACTGCCTCAGCTGGGGGGAGCGCAAGGCTCACAATACCAGCCTGGGCCAGGGAGCTGTGTCCTACACAACTAGACTGAGAAACAACGGCTTGAACCAGAGTGAGGGGGGAGGCGGAAGAAGGGGAAAACAAAATCCTTAAAAGCATGCTTGGAAGTGGTCTAATTTCACTTATAAACCTCCAAGGTCCTTCCCCATTACTTTCCTTTTTCTCTCTGTGAATTAGAAAATTGGATAGCTGTACTCTAGGTGGTATATAAAGTGGCATTTTTTTCTCTTCTCTGCTAGGACAAAGTGATGGCATCTCCCCTTCAGATCACACCACAGACAGCTACGGTGGCCTTTGATAATGTGCATTTTGAATACACTGAGGGGCAGAAAGTTCTTAACGGAATATCTTTTGAAGTCCCTGCAGGAAAGAAAGTGGCCATTGTAGGAGGTAGTGGGTCAGGGTGGGTAATTTACTTATTTATAAAATTCTGCATTGATGAATGAGTCCCAATGTAATATTCTTCTTTTTATCACAATCAAATTACTACTGTGGTTTAAAATGGGGGTTCACTAATGGCAATAGGAGCTAAATAACCTTTCCTTGTTTCCAATTTCAGGAAAAGCACAATAGTGAGGCTATTGTTCCGCTTCTATGAGCCTCAGAAGGGTAACATTTACATTGCTGGTCAGAATATACAAGATGTGAGTCTGGAGAGCCTTCGGAGAGCAGTGGGAGTAGTGCCTCAGGTAATGACATGTATTCAAGGCATTAGGCCCTACAGGCCAAATTCTTTTACCAAAAAGACTATTAAAAACAAAGTGAATGGAACATCTGCATGATGGAAAGAGTTTTTAAGCCTTAGAAAGACAGCAGAACATAAAGGAAAGAGCCCAGACTGGAGTTGGAAAGAACTGGATTCTAACCCCAGCTCTAACCCTTGTAAGTTCTGTGATCTTGGGCCTCAGTTTCCTCTTCTGTAAAATAAGGGTCCCATTTCTCTTACAGGATTGAATTATTATGGATTAGAGAGAATATGTGTGAAGCATCAGGCACCATTTCCATCACATAATTGTTCAGTAAATGTAAACTATAGTCATTTTAAACAGTTTTTGACTGAATTTATAAAAAATAACAATGCAGGTTGGCTGCCTACTGCAAGTTTGTGTGCCTTGTTCCCCACTGCCCCCTCAGTCCCATACCCAGTTCTTTACCCATAGTAAGCATTTAATGAGTATTTGCTGAATGACTTTAGGGGGGAAGTAAATTCAGAGTGAGCTGAAAAGACAAGAAGGAGACAGCTTTGTAGGATGTGAATTTTTCTTATGCGGAATGCCAATAGAGAGACCTGGGAATTAGTTGCAGCCTAGAATCTGAAACAAATCCCTTGGAGACCTGTAAAAAAGGGATCAGACAGGGATGTATAGCTTATAAACGATCCTTAAGTTACCTGACACATCGTACTCTGTCCTGTCCTCCCTCTCTCTGAGAACCCCAAATGCTAGTGTGCATGAATTGAATCACCCAGGGAGAGCATTGAAATCCCCACTGTCTTTCACGTACCCCAGTTCTGCTTTAGGAGGGCAGTATGGGGCCCATAAACCTGCATTTTTGAATATGCTGCCTAGATTATTCTGATACAGATGATTCATAGACTGTATGTTGGGAAACACTGACCTAAACGGTGTATCAACTGAACCGAATTCTTGGCTGTGCCTACTTAGGACTCAGTGTCCTGATCCATCTAATGAGGTATGACTAGATTTCTGCCATTGTCTTGTGTAAAAGAAAACATTTTGTTCACTAAAGGAAAATAGGAAAGGAAAAAAAAGGTGATCATTCGCTTTGCTGGTCTTAGCAAAATCAATCAAATCAAACTGGATACCACTTTTCACTTATGAGATTGGCAAAGATTTTAAATTTCATAGCATGCAGTTTGGGCAGGGCTGTGTAAAATGGCTTTTTTTGCTGATGGAAACATACAGCTTTCCTGATGGGCAAATTGGCAATATGTATCAAGAGCCTGAAAAATATTCATACCCTTTATTCCAATAATTCTGCCTATAGGAAGTTTTAGTAAAGAAACAAACGGATGTGAACAGAGTAAATACTTCACTTTTGTAGTATTTATAATAGTAGAAGTTGGAAACAACATAAATGTCCAACAATAAGTAGAAGGTTAAATTATCATCATAGTATCAAATATAGAGCCATTTGTAAATATCCTGTTTGTAAAGAATACTGAGTATTAGGGAAAAATACTCAGGTACAAAGTTTGTTGAAAAAAAGGATACCAAAGCAAAACATAATATCCTCCCAATTTTATAAATGAATACACGTCAGGAGAGAAAAAGGATAGGAGAAACATTTTGGTTAATAGTAGTTATGGCTATCTGGTAGGATTATAGATGATTTAATTAATTTTTATTTCACCTTGGTTTTTGTATTTTCAAAGTTTCCAGTTACCATTTGTTAACTTTTTTCTGAATATAAATATTTAAAAATAAGCACTATCTCTTTATAGAACATTAACCTCATTGGGTTTAAGTACCATGTCAGTAAAAGGATATTCTGTATTAGTGGGTATATAAATGATTAAGATATTATTTGAAATAATATCTGTAACTCTGGGGCTGCAGAGGGTGTGGAGACCTGGCACCTTCATACACTGTTTGTTGGAATGTATACTTGTCAGAGCAATTTTGGAATACAGTTGGGCAATACTATCAATAGATAAACATGATTATGTTTTAACCCATCACTCTAGTTACAGGAATCCTTACAGAAATTCACGGGGGCACAAAGTCATATATACAATGCTATTTTATTCTAGCATTCTTTGTAGTAGCAAAAATTTGGATACTACGTTAATGTCCTTCAATAGAGGAATGGATAAATTAGGATGTATACTTAGTATTACATACCTGTTAAAAAGAATGAGGTAGGTTTCTGTTATTGACATACAATCTCCAGGATATGTTAAGTGAAAAAAGCAATTTGCAAAATGGTACATACAGTATGGCCCCACTTGTGTTGAAAAAAAGTGTGTGTTTAGGCTTATAAATGCATCGAAAGAAGTCGGGAATGATACACAACAAATTGTTCATGGTTAGCTCTGGAAGGGCTGAGGGGTCACGAAAGGGATTGATACCATGTTTTTCCCCTTCTGCTGTTACATCTTTATTGTTGTTGTAATTTTTATAATGAGCATAAATGTATATGTCAATGTGCTCCAGGATGCCGTTCTCTTCCATAATACCATTTACTACAACCTCTTATATGGAAACATGAATGCCTCACCTGAGGAAGTGTATGCAGTGGCAAAATTAGCTGGACTCCATGATGCAATTCTTCGCATGCCACATGGATATGACACCCAAGTAGGGGAACGAGGACTCAAACTTTCAGGTAATCAAGAGATTTTTGATGTGCCCCCCACACTTGTATACTCCCTTCAAACTCTAATTTATCAGAGCCATTTTCTAGAAGGATTACAAACCCGCTGCTCGTCCAGGTGCTTTAAACAAGGTACCCCAGTCTCCTTCCCGTCACTATGAACATACTAGAAAGAACTGTTCTCAAGTCATACGAGTCTTTTTTGTTCACTTGCAGCCGCAAACACGTGAGTGCTTAATAGTAAGTGGTGGATATATGCTCAAATCACTGTTAACTTGTTATCCATATTCTAATATTAAAGGAAAGCCAAGGTCATTATTCACCTGGGAAAGCAGGAAGAGTATGGAGAAGTAATTTGACAGTAAATAGTGTATCTCATAATTTCCTAGATTATCATGGGATGTTTTCAATACTTTACACTTCCTTGTACTTGACATGCTCAACTGCTCTGCTTCCTTTCTTTGTAATTTATTTTCTAGTAACAGTTGATGTATAATATTACAGTAGTTTCAGGTGTACAACGTAGTGGTTGGACATTTATACACCTTATGAAGTCATCATCCTGATACCTCCAGTATCTACCTGGCACCATACACTTAACTGCTATACTTTCCTTACAGCCAATTTCATTTTCATGACCATTGTTGATTCAATGGTCAGGTAAATTTGGGGGCTTGTACATGTCTATTTAAGTGTTTAACTATGAAATTGATAAGTTTAATAATGAGTTATCCTAAAATGACTGGATTTTTTGGAGGCTCCATAAGTATATGTTCCTTTGCCCTAAATTATTTGAATTCTAAAGTATAATGATATCTAATGCCTGAAAGTATTAACGTCACTCATATAAACATACTACATCCTTTACCTTTGTTCTTCATTCTAGTTTAGTTTAGGGTAAGGCAAAAAGAGAATGAAGAATATGGTGCATGATTTTAATGAATCCCCATTTCTCATTACAAACTAGCTTCATTTATTCACAACATTCATTAGGTACATACTGTGTGCAAGCTACTATGCTAATTAAATGATTTGAGAGTTTAAAAAACCTTACTTGACGCAGGGTTGCCACAAACCTCCAGTTTGTAAAAAAAAATTCAGTATCTGAAACACAGTAAAGTGAAGCACAATGGAAACAAGTATGTCTTGTAAGCATAGTTCTGTGTAATACGGACGACCTTAGACCTACAGAAATCCCTGTGAAGAAAGGAAGATTGCTTTATTTTCACTAGAGAATATTTAAGAATAAATGTGAGCTTGCACCTTGTGAGAGGAAGTCAATTAGGTGTAGTCCAGATTCCACTGGAGCTCGTGCTATGACCTCGAGCAAATCACTTAACCTTCCTGGACCTCTTGTTTCCTTTCTGTTTTAAAATTCCGTTAGACTAGAGACCAAATAGCAAATAACTAAGCTGAAATAAGAGGTATCTAGTATAAACCCTTAACTTTGAAGAGTGCTGTGAAAGTAATAGCTTTCTGTCACAAAACACTTAAGAATACAGGCTGAATGGTACTTTTTTATGTTGAGATAAATTTTTATGTTGAGATAAATTTAGATATTTGTAGTTTCATGTCTTTAGGTTTTCAGGTTTCAGATATTGAATTTGGTTTTGGCATTGTCGTCTGTAATACTGAAATTTTTCTGTCTGAGATTGCCGTTCATTGGGAAGTAATATAAAGTACATATAAAGTAACATGTAATGAGCATAATTCTGGTGAGGAATAATTGTGGAATCAAAATGGTTATCCCCTTCTTCATTCTTTCACCTGCCATGAAGTCAGAATCCAGAATTACATTTATGTTCCAAGGAATGTAGCTTGTCAAAGGATATACTATGAGCTTAGACTCTTATAACAGAGTAAAATGAACAGTGATCAGGAGAGGTAAATGTTAAAGATATTACTTGGTGGTTATACTCAATGGAAATACTAGAAACATTAAATATGCCTTTATGCTGTGCTTCCTTAAACTAAAATTTTTCTTTATCAGGAGGAGAGAAGCAAAGAGTAGCCATTGCAAGAGCCATTTTGAAGGACCCCCCAGTCATTCTCTATGATGAAGCCACTTCATCATTAGATTCAATTACTGAAGAGGTAAATGATGATGAATACACAAATCTCTTCAACTCACAATGCTTAATGTTCTCCTTGGAAGTTTCAGTAAAATGCCTACATCCTTTTGGATTTTGAATGAACTTTAGTAGGAGGTGCTAGAAAAATACCTAGCCCTCTTTCCCCAGATAGCAAGTGTTGATGGTAAGAATGCCAGCTTGTTAAGTCCATTTGCAAACGTGTCTCCTTTTGGAACTGTGTGACACCTCGTATTACCCTTGTATCTTGCAAAGCTGTAGAAATTGCCTAATCTGCTGACAAAGGGAGAAGGTTTGTCTTTCTGCAATTGCTACTCAATACTCATTAAAACAAGTCTGTGAGTGGTTGGGACACAGTACACACCAGGAAGCCCTTTACTTCTCTTGGAGCAAGTCACTAAGGTGCAGGTATCAGTTTATATTCGTTTCACAGCACTGAGGTGTTGTGACACTGATGTCATGGTAACAACATCTTTGTATTAAATACCAAAGTCGTGAATGAATCCCCTTGACCTACAGCTGCAGACCGGCACATGCTATTTGTCAGTTGCTTCTGTTCAGCTACATTTTACTTGAATACGTAGTAAAAGCCTGGTGTTGAAGGATAAGCCTAAGTCCAGTTTCATAGCACGTATGACATAATATTTGCACATGGAATTAAGATTCAGGGCACACTATTCCATCTGCCCTGTGTTTAAAACAGTTTAATTTCTAAGTGAATTGTTTAGCATAAGGATTTGTTATATTTACGGGGGCCCTTGAACAGGACCAGCGTAAGAATCTGCATATGAGAACTTTTTACTTAAAAATGTGTCTTCCACATTTACCACAAACATCACAGATTTTCTTAGAATTGGCCCTGTACTAGTAAAATACAAGGTCTTCTTTTCCTGGGTAACCATCTACTCTTGGTAATTTCATTTCTTTCATAAATACAGTGTTTAGAAATATGTGTAGGAAGCTATTGGTATATCCCCATCCCCCACACTATTTCCATCGAGCTAGCTGTCCTTGGACCCAGGTTTCCAAGTACAGCTGTGTATATATACAACTCTCTTACACGTTACAGGCAGTAAATAAAAATGGATTTTGCAGACTACATTCAGAAGTCAGAATGCTTTTGAGAAAGAAGCTCCCTCAAGTTACATATACACAGTTGGCTGTTTCATCCTTTCTGTCCTGAGTTTGAACTAAGCATAGGCAAATGCTCCTCATTTCATTTGGCTCTCATTGGCCAAATAAGCAGCAGTGTCTCTGGATTCATCATCATGGCTTATTTGTTTGTTTTTAAGTATAGAAAATATGCACCATCCCCCAGACTTTGTAATTTAAAGAAATGGTGCCCATGTTAAAGATCATTTTTTCAATGATAATGTGGTCATGTCTGCTTTCCCTTTTTGAGTGATTTTCTTCTCTTTTTAGTTAATTATTCGATTAGGTCAAATGTTTGATAGTGGTAGGAAGTTTATATAATACAAAATTAATTGGCATTTTGTATGTTCTGTAAGGAGTGTATGATTAACTTGCATTTCCCTAGTAGGCAGATCTTTTTCCCTCCTATTCTTGTTGTCAACCTTGCAGACTATTCTTGGTGCCATGAGGGATGCAGTGAAGCACAGAACTTCTGTTTTCATTGCACACAGACTTTCAACAGTGGTCGATGCAGACGAAATCATTGTCTTGGACCAGGTGAGACCTTGAGCTTCTCAGTTTACTGCGCGGAGTTGTTACAAACACAAGGAACTTAAGTGTTGTTTCTAAAGAGATACAGGCTTTGTGTTCTCTGAATGAGGTTGAATTCTGATGGCATTCTGTTTTTATCTCCTTTTGATAAGAAATAATTCAGGCTACATCCAAGAGGGAATAAACTGTATTAGCTCATTCTTTATTAAAGTATTAAAAGCAAAGTTAGACAAGGAAAGCATTAAAACCTCATGATAGAAGCAGGTCTTAAAGGGTGTGTGTGTGTGTGTGTGTGTGTGTGTAAAATAATTTTTCTGCATTCGTTTTTGCTCTGTACAGAATCTTTGCTCAGTGTCATTACTGTATTTCATATTTTCATTGTCCTAATAGCTGTGCATACCCTTGTCTAAAACAAGATTATCATAAAATGGTCATTTCCAAGCATGCCCATTTTTATTTTACCTTTTTTCTCATGGGGAAAGTAAGAAAATGGACAGCCTGCTTTGTCTCTTCTAAGGGAATTGCTATAAGAGTGTTCTAAATAAATCAGAGTACCATATTATGATTGGCACATTTGAAAATTGTAATAGTTTTCCTTTTCTCCTTTTTGTAAGTACTTCTCCCCACCCCATCCCCATCCTTGATATTTCTAACATTGTTCAGTTTTTCACCTCCCATTCAGACTTTTTTATGATTATCTTTCCCTGGTAGTAAATAAGCATTCAATTCTTTATCATTTTGAAAGCCTGAGTAGTGAGAGTTAAGGCAGAAGAGGCATTCTCATATACTTTCTATATTGGATTATTGAGAGAGACTTTTTCACACCACTAAAATTTCTTATGCGGTGTTCAGTTCTGTGGTGTATATATTAGGTTGGGGCAAAAGTAATTGCGGCTTTTGCAATTATTTTTAACCTTTTAAGCTGCAATTATTTTTGCACCAACCTAATATATTTCCTTTATAAGTTACCTGTGTACTTGAGACCCTACGTCTTTTCTTGGTTTGTGCATAAATGCCAACATTCATTAGTAACCTGATTTTTTTCAGTATGATTGTACCAGTATGTCTTAAATGGGAAATATTGTAAATATACTTTATTATTTCATTGATGTCTAAGAATCTGAAATAAAATCTGCTGTTTTGTGCTTTTTACTAAATTTTCAAATTGTATGCAGTCGTGCAAATACAGCCTTTTATTATAAATATAAAAAGGCACGTGCTTACCTTCCTCATGCCATGGGGCTCACATTATCTGTAGTTAGATCACTGCATTGCCACCTGGGCTTTGGATTCTAACGAGCTAATTTATTAATGATTACAGCACCTGTATCTAAAATGTCTTTATAATTTGATGAGTCTATAATTGCTTGATTATGAAGATCACAGATTATTATTTCCCACTAAAACTAATATGATTTCGTTTGTTCTGTCAGCAGTCTCTTGTAGTATTAATGTTAAGTCTAAGTCTACATAAGAAGTAGCATTCCCAAGGCCCTTCCTTACTCCCCACAGCCTGGTGATTACCTCTTCCCAGCGTTTGCAAGAAGCTATGTGTTTACTTGTCAGCAAATTGAGTCAGGGAGGCTCTGAACACAGGAATATTACCAAGCAAATTAACAAAGAGGAGAGAGATTAACCAGTAAAAACACTAGGCCACAGACCATCTTTGTGCCGCTGGCTCCAAGAGCCTTGCCAACCGGTTGTTTATTTCTAGTACTATTATTACTGCTTCCTGCAGCAGCAAAAAAATTGGAGGATTCTTCTTGGGAAAAAACAATAGTAAAGTCTTTGATGTCGGTCTTACCCATTGTATGTATGTACCAAATGGGAGAGGTTATTCACAAATAATATATCTGATAAGAGGCTAATATCCAAAATATATAAGGAACTCATACAACTCAATAACAAAAGTGTGAACAATTCTATCCAAAAATGGGCAGATAACATGAATAGACATTTCTCCAAAGAGGACATACAGATGACCAACACACATGAAAAGACGATGAACATCACTGATAATCAGAGAAATGCAAATTAAAACCATAATGAGATATCACCTCACACCTGTCAGAATGGCCATCATCAATAAATCAACAAACAAGTGCAGGCGAGGATATGGAGAAAAAGGAACCATCATACACTGTTGGTGGGAATGCAGATTGGTGCAGCCACCATGGAAAACAGTATGGGGGTTCCTCAAAAACATCTTACGATTTGTGACAACATGGATGGACCTAGAAGGTATAATGCTAACTCTATTCACTGAAAAGGCCTAGAAACAATGAGGTCCAAGTAGGTCTTGGGCACTAAATGCTGTTTCTCATTAAGACACATGATGAACAAATGATAAATTTAGAAAGTCACATTTTTCAACAACCATTGTAATAATTGATTTAGGTAAGCATCATCATTGGTTGCTCAAATCATATAGTGAAAAAGAATTAGAGAATTAGTTTGAAAGTTTAACCTATAGATTGCCTATTAATTACAAAGAGAATAAGTACGTTTAAATTAGAGAAATCTGGTAGACACTACCTTACCCAAATGATCAAACTTAGTATCATTAATTGTAGAGCAAATTGATATGTACCTCCTGATGTAATGTACTGAGAATACATCATCACCTATATGGTATTTCTAGCAGAAACATTTAGTTTGGATCTAATAATCAGGAACAGCTAGACAAATACAACGTGAAGGGTATTCTTTAAAAAAAAGCCTGGGGCTGGCCCGGTGGCTCAGGTGGTTGGAGCTCCGTACTCCTAACTCTGAAGGCTGCCGGTTCGATTCCCATACGGGCCAGTGGGCTCTCAACCACAAGGTTGCCAGTTCAATTCCTCGAGTCCCGCAAGGGATGGTGGGCAGTGCCCCCTGCAACTAAGATTGAACACGGCACCTTGAGCTGAGCTGCCGCTGAGCTCCCGGATGGCTCAGTTGGTTGGAGCGTGTCCTCTCAACCACAAGGTTGCCAGTTCGACTCCCGCAAGGGATGGTGGGCTGTGCCCCCTGCAACTAGCAATGGCAACTGGACCTGGAGCTGAGCTGTGCCCTCCACAACTAAGACTGAAAGGACAACAACTTGAAGCTGAACGACACCTTCCACAACTAAGATTGAAAGGACAACAACTTGACTTGGAAAAACAAAAAAAGTCCTGGAACAGTACACACTGCTCCCCAATAAAGTCCTGTTCCATTTCCTCAATAAAATCTATAAAAAGAAAAACAAGCCTGGATGTTTTAAAAATGTCAGTGTCACACACACCCACAAAGACTCGGAAACTTATAAATTCAATGTGTTGATCCTGATTGAATCCTGGATGGAAAAAATACATATAAAGAACATTATTGGGACAATTGAGAAAATATAGACTCCATGTTACATAAATTTCTTGGCTGTGATAACGTATTTCAGTCACATAGAATCTTCTCATTTTTAGGAGATACATGTTAGCGAAATATTTAGGGGTGAAATGTAATGATATCTGTAATTGATTCTCAAATTATTTAGCAAAAAATAGTGTAAACTTAGAGGATGAAGAGAGAGAAAGCAAATATGGAAAAATTGACAGTCGCTAAATTAGGAGAAGCATATGCACCTTCATTGTTCTTGCAACATTTCAAAATTTAAAATGAGGGTGGTAAATAAATACTGAACAAGCAGAGAACAAGAGGTTTTGGAAATGAAACATGTTATTACTTAAATAAAGTCAAGGAAATTTCCAAAGAGTAGAACAAAGAGAGAAAAAATCAAGAAAAGATAAGAAAACGAGAGAATTGGTCTAAGACGTCCGACATCTGACTAGAAAAGGGGGAGGAAATGATCAAATAAATAATAATTCAGGACTTCAGCGTATGAGCTTCCATATTGAAAGGGCCTACGGAGTAACCACCACATCGAATGGAAAGAAAAGACCAAAACCACCAAGACACATTATCATCAAATTTCAGAATTTAAGATAAAGAAACTAAAAGCCGAAGAGGACTATCCAGAGGGGAAAATTGAACTAATAGATTACCAAATATAGTTGATTATGAGAAAAGTAATATTCAGTCGGGTTTTATGATTCTGGAATAAAGTTTAGAGAGCATTACCAATAGTGACACTGAAAATTAAGCAAATGAAAACAAGGTAGTTACTGAGTCCAGGAAGAATGAAAAATTATATGGGAAAATAATTGAAATCCTAGGACCTACTTGGCTCAATCGGTAATACTTAACGCAGTCATTAATAAGGTCGCTGAATATTAACTTAAACAATACTTATGATATAACAAATGACATTAGGAGACTGAGGAATGAGGCACTGGAAATGTGAGATAGTATGAGTGTTGAATCGCCTATGTATATGTGATGTAAGTAGTTGCCATTTACAGAAAATACCACCTTAAAAAAATGTTACCTTCCTTTTCTGCCTTCAGAATGAAAAATTAAGCATTAAAATGTTATTTGCTTTAAGTGAAGTGATTTTATAGTAGGGAGTTTCATAGCTTTTTGCTTGTTCACTGGACTGATAGCTCAGCAGTGAAGAAGGCATTCCTACTTCACTTTTACCCGTTTACACTATAGATCAGCAGTTGGGAGAGGTGTTTTAATGAATGCAAATCTTCAAAACCCTTCAAAGTCCTGAGATATGTATTTGCTATTATTTTGCTGGTACTTGACCTTTCTCTGTGTCTCTCTTGTTTTTGCTTTTTAGGGTAAGGTAGCTGAACGTGGTACCCACCATGCTTTGCTTGCTACCCCTGGCAGTATCTATTCAGAAATGTGGCATACACAGAGCAGTCATGTGTTCAGCCAAGATAACCCCAAATGGCATGCAAAGAAAGAAACTATGTCCAAAGAGGAGGAAAGGAAGAAACTCCAGGAAGAAATTGTCAACAGTGTGAAAGGCTGTGGAAACTGTTCCTGCTAAGTTACATGAGGCGTTTTCTTTTCTTTTTTTTTTTTTTTTTTTGACTTCACATTTGCACTGAAGCAGAATTGTTTTATTAAAAAAAAAAAATCTTACATTCCCATTATCTATACTCCTTCTTTTAGATAAGATGTGTTTGAAAGGGGATTTGAATTTTACTTCTTTCATAATCTATTTAATGTGGTACCTATATTTATCCCCAAATTATTTTCTTGTTACTGCCTCAGTTATGCTCAAATCATCATTTTTGTTACTATTTGGCTTTACCCCATTTTTGAGGCCTGATAGCCGTTTCATATCCATAACCAGATGAATCAGATTGGTTTCCAAATTTTTGTAGTTTTTAAAACCTCCTTTATGCTGATAATTTAGATGGAAGGTCTGTTTTTTAAGATAAATAAAAAAGAGGACAATGGGGTTCATTGTTTCTCTTTCCTCGCTGCTCCCACAGAAATACTTCAATGATAGATACCTATACTTATATCTTTTAAAGTACTTGACACTATATACCTTTTGGAGGAAAAACCTTAATTCTCATGTTTGTATGTAGAATGTCCTTCATCATTAACCAGCATTATAACTATCATCTAGTGGTGGGAATTTTATTTTTCCACCAAAATGAGGCATTGCTTTTGTTTTGGACAAAAATTTATATATTTCTCTTTAAAGACTTATAAACGCTGATGTAATTTGAGAGTTGCCATACTGGGAGTGATGGAAAGAGCTTAGGAAGCTAATTGCCTTTCCTATTTCCATCTTAAATGCACTGATTTGTTGTCTGAAGTTATAGAAAGAAACAACTAAATGAGATGTGTGCATTGCACGTGTGTGTGTGTGTGTGTGTGTGTGTGTGTGTGTATACTCACGTGTATAAAGCAACATTCACTTAAAATGGTGAATCTTTAGGTAACTAGGACAGGGCTCGATGATCAGGGCTTTAATCTGGATTGACACTTCAGAATTACTTTATTAAAAGATCTTCCCTTCCCTTTTCGGCAATTTAAATTGCTGAACGAGGAGGAACACAAATGAAATAATCAGGTTTTACCTGCTAGAATTAGTTACTAAGATGTTGGTATGTATTCACTTAGAAAGCGCCTTTTATAATTTGAATTTGCTTTAATTTGGTAGTAATCATTCAGTTTGAAAAACTGTGTAACTAATGACCAACTACATGACTGTGTGTAATGAGGTTTTATTTCTCAGAATAGGTCTTAAAGTGTTTATTTTACTAGTTTATGGTTTTAATGTGTTTTAAATGATAATTTGGAATGGGTGAGACGGATGGTGTTTTCTGTTTTACATCGTCATTGGTAGGTGGATATCTAAACTTATCTAATTCAGGTGTACAGTTTTGTTATGTAAAGGCAATTTGATAAGTAGCTTGAAGCCACTATCTCACAGTCTTTGACTCCTGAGTAAGTAGTACACTCTTTCTTTTGAAGTTGTAGTTAACACAGATGGGTAATCAACTGCAAAATGGGTTTTTATCTTTGGACATACCTTCCTCTGAAGCCACAGACATTAGTGCTCTTCTAAGGGAAAAATAAAAGCACTTCCTTTGAATAAATCACCTGTGTTACTAGAAATGTGGTCAGTCTAGATAGAAATTTTGCTTCTGTTAGTTCCCTCTGTACATTTCTAATGATGCTGATGGAAAAGATTTAGCTTAGTTGCATAATCAAGCAGGTAAGAATGACGTAACCATTAGTAATATTCATTTTGATTGTGAATAAGTAAGTGATCCTGTGATATGGGAAACATTTAGTCAAAGAAGGATAGGAATATTTTTAGGGTGGGGATAATTTCCCCACTTAAGTGATCTGAAGCAATTCTTTTTCACGCGATTGGAGGTGTTTTCAGATCATTGGGTCATTATGGTCATAAACCAGTGTTTTCAGCTAATAAAAACTTAAGTTACCTGAAACACATAGTTTTTGTAGGGGCTATAAGTGAGTTAAATATTTTTCTCTTAACATCATCTTAAGATGGTTCCATACAGTGAAATAATAGATGAATTAAAATGAAAGGAAAGCTTTTTAGGATGATTCACTCAGAAGAAATTACAAGAAAAAGGACATTTATTACAATTGCATTACATTATTACATACACAAAGGATAAAGTGTATACATTTCTAAGTCAGAGCTGCAACATAATTTTTAGTGTATTGGGATGAATAACCTACAGTTTCGTAATATGGGCTCTGAAAATGGAGAAAGATGATAGGGTTTCGTTTCTTATATTCCATTATTTTAAAGATTAAAAAATTTGCTTTCTCCCTAAGGGAATCCCAATTTACAAAAATTAAATTGAAACCAAGGTAATTTGGGATCATAAAAACTGGGCCAGATGCCTTCTTGGAGGTTTTTATCATAGAAATATCTTGGTGAGCAGATGGGCTCATTTGGAAATTGAGGGTCATTTCTTAGACTCAGAAAAAAGCCTTAGCATTTGGATAAACCCAAAATATGCATTTACTTTTCCTCTGTAGGGATTTTTACCTTAAAATAAATATTTTGCCTTTTCCCTTAGATATTGACAAAGTTCAGTTTGTGAAGATGGCTAATTTAAAAATATGTTTTGCATTAAAGGCGAGATATTTAAAGATGATATGATTCCTTGTTTCTGGATCGCTTTGCCCATACTGCCATCTTGCTCCTATCCTTCCTAATTGGTGGATGTGTCTGTGTATATTCATAACTCTCTTACCTTGTAGCTTTATCATGGCACATTCTGTTGTGGATTAGTAGTTGGAAGCATTTCAATATGTTTGCAATGGCAACTTTCTTAAATTATAGAAAGGCCCCTTCTCTCCCTGCTTTGAGTATATAGATTTGGAATGTAAATGGTATATTAGGTGACAATATTAAGTCAAATAAACTAGTTAAAACTGATTAGTTAAGACAAAATGACTCAGTGAGAGAGGCCCTTTACGACAGTTTTATTGTTATAGCAATCTGTGCAGATAATCAGTACTAAATAAACAATATATCTTTGTAACTGGCAATGGGTGTCCCATTGAAGCAGTTCTTTTCTGCAGTGCATAGGGAGAACTGATATTTTGCCATTGACACACTCAGAATAAGTACAGATAATTAATGGTCACTCTGGGAGTGTGGCCTTTTGCAACCTTTTACAGAAGGTGAAAACTTGGAATTGTCTCAGAGAGAAAGTAATTGCTTGCAGAGCTTATAATATGGGTAAAATGGTAGCAAATTATACTGCTTTCACTTAGAATTAAGCTGTCGTATTTTTGATGACCAATCAGTGAAAGGCAACATTGTGTTGCTCCCAGTTTCTCAGCTGTAATGATCAAGAATGAAATCTTTGGGGTGGAGAAATGTCTTGACAGCAAGCCATGCATTAAACTAGCATTTTGACTAGCTACGGGGAGTTGGATTTTAAGTATGCATTCTAATTACAAACAGGTTGGAACATTTTTTGGTTTAAAAAAGGCAGTGGGTTATTTCTATATTTCCTGTTCTCACACAGTGGTGGTAGAATGTTTTTCACTGATGAGTTTCTATTTAATGTCTATTTCATAAAATAAGATTTTAGCCTTGGAAGGAATTTAGAGGTCCTTTCATACAATTTCCTCATTCTACAAATGCGGGAACTGAACTTCAGAAGAAGTCACTGAACTTGCTAGAGGCCAAGTTGAAATGAAAATCCTGGTTCCTGGCACCCAGTCCATTTCTCTTTTTGCTGGACCATATTTCCACTCAAAAGTTATGTTCAAAAACGTAGTTGACTCTTGAACAAAACAATCCATGTATAAGTTGATCCACATAGTTCAAATCTGTTCAAGGGCCAACTGTGTATTGAAGAGTGAAATTCCAAGAGTGGTGAAGTAAGAAGTTCAATGGATCCTCTCTCTAGCGAAAGAACAATTTAACTAAAAATTATCTTTTTAAAAAACAATCATTTAGTCTCTATAAATTGTCTAAAGAGCATATAGCAAAT
Source organism: Rhinolophus ferrumequinum (assembly GCF_004115265.2). Classification (NCBI taxonomy): domain Eukaryota; kingdom Metazoa; phylum Chordata; class Mammalia; order Chiroptera; family Rhinolophidae; genus Rhinolophus; species Rhinolophus ferrumequinum. The sequence goes on from NC_046284.1 coordinate 226,793, forward strand.
GGGGAAACATTTATTCAAGAAAACCTATTGAATCTCAATAAGAACAGCGAGAGTCTGGGGCATTTAAGGAATTTCCAACACACTCTTCACCCCATGAGGTCTATGTTACAGAAGTTCTACCCTGGGTGCTCTCTTCTGGCAGGTGTAGTGAAGATGTTGAGGAGGGTAGGGCTTCCTCTTTCCCCAGCTCCCACTGGGGCTATGGTTTCACCCCCTGGCAGAGGTAGCTGCCTGCATTTCTCTCCCCTCCCCTCCCCAAACCCTGTGGTGCAGAAACTGTTCCAGGTAGACACAACCAAGAGGACTGCAGATTCCTTCCATCCTCAGCCCTCACTCTTAGGGTGGACACACTGCTCCATATGTACGCTGCAAGTACTGGGGCCATGATTTATTTCACCCCAGCTGACTCAAATGTTGGAGGTTTCACTCAAGGGGAGGAAAACTGAGAATACCAGGGACTGCCACCAAGCCCCAATGCCCAGTTGGAGAGTGGCAGTTTCACTCTGGAACCCCAGTGCCCAGCTCTGGTTCTTTCCAAGGCCACATGTATGTGATGAGGGCAAAGACTTCCCCCGCTCCATCTCGGGACTAACTTCATTTGAAACAGAGCATGGAGAACTCCATCCCTAAGGACATTATTAAAAACAATGGAGATCTTGGTGGAGAGCATTTAGGAGGAGCTATGCAAGCAGAGCAGCCAAGTTTAATAGAACTCTACAGGGAGCCAAAAAGAGCCCTCCTGGGAGCACAGTCAACTTGGGGTTGAAAAAGTTGTGTGCATGTGTTGGGCCATACCCATTTAGGAAGATCAATGTAGAATGTGGGACAGACTTAAAAGCATTTCCCAACACTTGCAAACCCATCAACACAGGGCAGAAGCTTTGCTGGCGAAAGAAACTTGACCAAACACTGACCAATAAGTTGCTCTGACCCAGAAGTGACAGCTAGAAACACAGGCTTAAAAATAAAATCACTCATCCCTGGCAATCTGGAAGACGGTGCATATGTCCAAGGCCATGCCCTCTCAGAACACAGAAAGAACCACTACGCTACTAATCCCTGCTGAGCATCAGTCAAAAAGTAAACTACCTGAACTATGTTAGCAGCCACCAAGCACACACATCCAATGGTAAAGATTAAAAATGGTACTGACCAATAAGTACCTTATGCTGACCCACGTGCAACCTTTAGGTAGCTACAATAAAAGACGGAGATAACATCAGGCTGCACACTTCAGGAGAAATAACCAAGCAAACTGATCCCCCAGAGGAGGGCGGTCATTATCCATAGTTGTTACAAGATTCTGTATAAAATGTCGAGCTTATAACAACAAATTATAAGACATGCAAAGAAACAGGAAAGTGTCACCCATACATGGGGATGGGGGGAGCAGGCAATAGACACTGCCTTAGGAGAGGCCCACATGGTGGATGTACCAGACAGAGTTTTATCAATAAAGAAATAGAAATTATTTTTAAAAGAACCAAATGGAAATTCTGAAGTTGAGAAGTACGATAATTGAAATGGCAAATTACTACAGGAGCTCAATAGTATATTTCAGCTAGCTGAAGAATCTGAACTTGAAGATACATCAATAGAGATCATGCCATCTGAAGAACAGAGAGAAAAAAATAATGAAGAAAAATAACCTCAGAGAAATGTGGGACATAATTAAGTATACCAGCATATTCATAATGGGAGTACCAGAGGAGAGGAAAGGAATGGGGGGAAAAAATCAAACGGAAATGTCTAAATTTGATGAAAAACAATCTACACATCAAAAAACCTCAACAAACACCAAGTAGGTTCACACAGAGCTCACACCCAGACACACGATAGTCAAATGTTGAAAGCTAAAGATAAGGAGAAAGTCATGAAAGCAATAAAAGAAAAAATTATCACATACAGGGAAACCCCAATATGATTAACAGGTAAAGTTTCATCAGGAACAGTGAAAGCCAGAACACAGAGGGATGATATATTCAAATTGCTGAAATTAAAACTATCAACCAAGAATTTTATATCCAAAACTGAAGATGTTACCAGATAAGTAAAAAAATCCATTGCTAGTAGACCTGTATTGTAAAACACAAAGGAAAACATTCCTTCAGGCAAAGGAATCTAAAACCTAAAAACTTCTCAAGTTGATTAGAAAGCAACCACATGAAACAATATGTGTATTATTCTTTTGTTGGGGGTGGAAACAAAGGTGTCTTGGAGTATGGAAATGGTACCAGATGATATCTAGAATCCACAAGAACAAGTAAAGAGAGCCAGAAATGGTATATAAGATGGTTAATATAACAAACTGAATATATACCTGCTGTCTAAGATGTTTTAGATGTTTAAACGATCATATAAAATATAGCTGTACCATGAGGAAGCTATGCAGTGTTCTCTCCTGAGCTTGAAGCCGGCTTTTGGTGGTGTGTCCGCAACTGCCTTTAGCCATCAATGATTGTTCTCTTCCTGGGAGAATAAGAGGGAGAGGACGCAGTCTGAGTGATATATATATATAGATAGATATAGATACAGATATTTATATGTTACAAACTCAACAATACATCTACATATCTGTATTGTTGAGTTTGTAACAGATGTAATATGTATAACAATAGCACAAAAAGGTGGGATAGGAAGGAGCTATATAGGAGTCAAGTGTCTGTATTTCACTGGAACTAATCAGTGTAAATATGAAGTAAATTCTAATAAATTAGGATGTATATTGTAAGCCCTAGAACAACCACTAAGAAAATAACTCTAAAAAATATACTTAAAACATTAGAAATATCAAAATGTTACACTACAACATACTGACAATAGAAAAGAAGGCAATAAAAACGAAACAGAAAAAAAGACATGAGGCATAGAAAAAAAATCAAAACAGGAGATGTATACCCAGCCATATCAATAACATTAAATATGAATTAAATCAAAAGGCAGAGATTGTCAGATTGAATGAAAAAATATCTATCTTGATTCAACAGATATGCTATCTATAGAAGAAGCACTTCATATTCAAAGATACAAATATGTTGAAAGTAAAAAAGATGGAAAGTGTATATACTATGTATATACTATGCAATCACCAAATCATAAAAGAGTTGGAGTGTCTATACTAATATCAAACAAAATTAATTTTTAAACAAATGTTACTAAAGATAAAAAGGGACATTTCATAATCATTAAAGATTCAGTCTGTCAGGAAGATAGAACAATTTTAAACATGCATATAAGAACCCATCAGGATAGATGAAACAAAAGCTGAGAACTGAAGGAAAAAATAGAGAATTCAACATTAATAGTGGGAGATTTCAAGGCCCACATTCAATAATGAATAGAACAACTACGCAAGCAATGAAAGATCAGCAATGAAATAGAAGACTTGAATAGCAGAACACACATGCTGCACAAGTGCACATGGAACATTCTTCAGGATAGACCATACGCTGGGACACAAAACAAGTCTCAATAAATTTTGAAAGATTGAATTCATACACAGAATGTCTCTGGCCACAATAAAAATGATATTAGAAATCAGTGATGTAGAAAAGTTGGAGACTCCAGAAGGAAATTAAACAACACACTTTAAATATGGGTCAAAGAAGAAATCACAAGGGAAACTAGAAGATACTTTGAGATGAATGGAAAAAATGTGTGGGATGCAGCTAAAGCTGTCAATAGAGGTAAGCTTCTAGCTGTAAATGCCTATATTTAAAAACAAAGGACGTCTCAAATCAATAACCTAACCTCATCGCTTCTCGGCCTTTTGGCTAATATCAAGTGTAGTACCTGTTCTTATCAGTTTAATAACCTAATCTGCTTTGAGAAACTAGAAAAAGAAAAGCAAGCTAATCCCAAAACAAGCAGAAGGAAAGAAAGATTAGAGCAGAAATTAGTGAAATAGAGAGAATAAAATCAATAGAGGAAATTAGCAAAACCACAAGTTAGTTCTTTGGAAAGATCAACAAAATTGTTTCATATTTTAACAGACTGACAAGTAACAAGATAATAAAGACTCAAATTAGTCAAATGAATGAAAGAGTGGATCTCACTACCAATCTTACACAAGTGAAAAAGATTAAAAGACTATTGACAACTGTATGCCAACAAATTAGATAACTGAGATGAAATGGACAAATTCTTAGAAAGATACAAACTACCAAAACTAACGTAAGAAATAGCCAAACCGAATGGGTCTATAGCAAGTAGAGATTGTTACTTATCAAAAAACTACCCACCAAAAAAAGCCGAGGTTTAGATGGCTTTACCACTGAATTTTTTCAAATATTTAAAGAAGTATTAATACCAGTACTTCACAAACTTTTCCAAAAAATAGAAGAGGGAATTCTTCCCAACTCATTCTATGAGACTAGTATCCTGATGGAAAAACCAAAGACATCACAAGAAAACTAGTGCACTATATAGAGATACAGATATCCTCAACAAAACACTAGCAAACTAAATCTAGCAACATTTTAAAGGGATTATGCAGCATATCCAAGTCCAGGGATGCAAGATTAATGTAACACCCAAAAATCAATGTAATACACTGTAGTAATAAAGGACAAAAAATATCATTTTAATAGATGCAGAAAAAGTATTTGACAAAATCCAACACCCTTTCATGAGAAAAAATGCTTAATAAAAACTAGGTGTTCAAGGAAGCTTTTTCAACTTGATAAGGGCCATCTACGAAAAACTCAGTTAACATCATACTTAATGATGAATGACTGAATTATGTCCTAACATCGCGAATGAGATAAGAATATTTGCTCTTACCACTTCTATTCACTATGGTACTGGAGGTTCTAGCCATGGAAAATAGGCAATACAAAGTTGGAGGATTCTGTATGGTATTTGCCTAAGAATAGAAATATAAATCAGTGGAATTGACAACTCAGAAATAAACCATTGCATTTATGGCCAACTGATTTCTGAAAAGGGTTCCAAAATGATTCGGGGGGAAATAATATTAACTTCAACAAATAGTACTGAAACAAAAATATTAAGGTAAACTCTTCCACACCATCTAAAATAGACTCAAAGTAGATCATAAACATAAAAATAGACTCAAAGTGGATCATAAACATAAAGGTAGAAACTAAAACTATAAAACTCTTAGAAGAAAATACAGTAAGTTCATGACCTTAGGTTAGGTTTCTTAGATGTGACATCAATAGCACAAGCTACATAAGAGAAAATAAATAAATTGAACATCAAAATTAACAACTTTTGTGCTTCAAAAGACACCATCAAAAAAGTGAAAAGACCCTTAGAATGGGAGAAAATATTTGTAAGTCATATCTGATAAGGGACTGTATCCAGAAGATATAAATGATATGTAAGTATACTTACAACTCAATTAAAAAAAAAACTAATAACCCAATTTAAAAAAATAGGGACAAGATTCAAGCAGAAAATTTGCAAAGACATACAAATGACCAATAAGTACATGAAAAGATGCTCAACAAAACTCAGACGTAGACTATAGTTTAGTGGTTACCAGAGGGTAAAGGGGTTCTCGAAGAGGGTAAACGGGGTCAATATATGGTGATGGAAGGAGAACTGACTGTGGGTGTTGAACACACAATGTGATATATAGATGATGTATTACAGAATTGTACATCTGAAACCTATCTGTGTAACTTTACTAACAATTGTCACCCCAATAAACTTTAATTAAAAATAAAAAGATGCTCAACATCATTAGCCATGAGGGAAATGCAAATGAAAACCACTGGGAGATAGCACCTCACACTCACGAGGAGAGCTACAATCAAAGAGACAGAAAGTAAGGATGTTGGCAAGGATATGAAGAAAGTGGAACCCCATACACTGCTGGTGGGAATGTCAAATGGTGCAATTGTAAGTGAATAATTTTATTATTAAATTAATTTCATAGTTGCATAGAATATCAGAATTGGAAGAAATCTTAGATGGCTTAGTGCAGGGATCAAGAAGCTTTTTCTATAAATACTCCAGAGTGTCCAAAGTTTCTAATTTTTCCCATGTTTGGCTCCTTAATTTAGCTTGTAAGCTTTCAGGCCATGTGTGTTCCTTCTTTTTATTTTTCTTTTAATGTAATACCTAGCTCTCATACAACAATAAATAACTAGCATTAAAACAATGAACTATAGCTAACTTTACGGTGGTCAGGATTCTCTGAAATACATGAAATCCATAAATAATTATTAAGTCCCATCTCACCTTCCTATCTACCGGTAGATTCATTAACATAAGAAAATGGATTCCTTACCCTTTCTTTTATCTCACTTTAGCCCACTGGTAGTGGGAGAGCAGCAAAATGACCAAAGGCCTGAAATCCAGAGGAAGAAGAAAGTTTAATCATTGATAATCTGGGAATCAAGTTTTCAGCTATGGAATAATTAGGAATTGACTAAGGAACCCTTGGTTGAGTTGTTTTCCCAGCTGACTTCCCCTCCTGATAAAACTCTGATGGTCAGGCTTTTGTTAAGCAGAGCACTCAAAAGAGAATGAAAAGGACAGCTTTCTAGATTTGTTGTTGAATGTCCTTTTCAAAAATATTTCTGTGCAGGATGTTGGTATTCCTTAGATCCTGCTGTTTTTCATGAATCTGTCTGTGTTTAGGGAAAAGAAAAAATGAAAAGTATAGTAATATAATCAAACAAAGGCTTCATATTAATTTCAAATGGCTGTGTTTTCTCTAAGGTCTCTTAGGTATTTACACTCCTCTTAATATTTTAAGATCACGTGAAATGCCTTAACATATCATTTAATTTCTAGCTCAGAATACAACTTGTTTGCATGGTGTCTGCATCCATTTGTGTAGCCATTCTAATGTTTGAAATATAGTTAATGTTCTAAGAAAGTGATGACTAACATGACCAACTCTAACACACAGGTCTTCCTGGCTAACTGAAGAGTTTCCAGGCTCTGGATGAAGGTTTATGTGAAAGATAGCACAGTAATGTCACTAATTCAATAAATACTATGGGTGAAAAATGTGAAAATGTTAGGGCAGACACAGGGAGAATATGGTCATATAATGACAGGCAGAGAATGCCTGGGGTACCAGAAGCTGCAATGTACCCTTAAACTGGCAGGACGCTGGAATTCTGAATAGTCTCAAATTTCCAAAGGAAGAGTGTTATAAAGAGCTATGTATTCATATACAGCAACCACTAAGAAACTTATGACCTAACGCAAAGGTAAACAAACTTTCTTGAAACTTCTTAGATGCTATACCAACTGGACAACCTCTGCCCAGTGTGAAGACTACTTAGATTTGTTTTACAACATTTATCTAGTTTAATGCGCTTCCATTTTTTACCTGCTTGCTCGTGTTCGTGGCAGTGTTTTGAAGACTGCTTGTTCAACTACAACTGCATATCCAAGCTGTGGAAAAATGTAAGTCTTAAGTTCAATTTTGGCCAGTTTCATTTCCACACTGGGCCGGAGTTGGAGGTTTATTATCAGTCTATGGAAGACCAGATAAAGTTCAAAGCAAATTCAATTTTGCTTAAGTAACATCGTAAAGTAACAATTGTTGAGATCTCATGCCTCATATGATCCATTTCAAACCATAGAGAATTGCATCTTTATGTGCATCACTGTTCTAGGACAAACACATGTGAACAGCTGAAACATCTTAAAAATGCACCAAACTTATGATGTCTCAAACCAAATTTGCATTTTCTGTTTGCAGTCCTGTCAAGTGATGTTATTTCCTGTACACCACTCCTCTTGCAAACTGATCTCCTATTGCCTTTCATTTGACCTAGATGGGCCACGAGACCTATAGAAGGATTGGAACAGCTGTGATTTCCCTCCTGGGACAGTGATCTCTGTCTTGTCCTATCTCTAGAAAGGGACCTGCACTGGCTGTGGGACAAGCTTCTCAGTCTTGGGATCTGCACTGAGGTGGACTCTATGAGGTCAAAACACTGTTTGCTTTTTTCACTCTCATTCTCTCACAAGTATATAACGTTTGCCAGAGGCTATATGACATATGATGATATCATTCTTCTGACAGTCAATGTGTACATTCTTGTGTTTTTCAGAATTTTCTAAGGTAATAGGTTTAGGGTATAAATATGGGTATATATATATATATATATACACACACACACACACACAACTAAGTTTGTTTTCATTACTTCTACTGTTTTCTTACCAGCTATCTATGATTATAACTGTAATAATCTCTGTAACCTTTTTATTATTCACCAAATCAGTTTTAAAAATCAAGAGTTTCCCTAATACCTACACAGGAAGTAAGTACACTTTATTTTCCTTGTTTAGTGGTTATAATTTTTAAAAATTTCAGAAACTTCTAAATTTTTATATTTTATCTGAAGCTTATTTTATAATTAAGTAATATTTTATACTGACAAAAGTCTTATTTATAATATATTTTTCTTATACTTAGAGATGGGTTATTGGCTTACAAAAGGGAGACTAAAAGAATTTCTCAACCCATAGCTATTCCAACCATTTCTCAAGATGCTGATTCAAGGAAGCAAGGACTATACTCCTAAAAACTACAAAACTGTAAATTAAAATATGATGAAAACTATTTCTCTTAGCTTTATAGATGGTAATAATTTACCCTACTGTGCCATGTGACACATTTGTAGATAATATTATGGTACTAGTTAAATTGTAACATTATTTTGAGTTCAGTCACTTAGAGATTGTAGAAAGAAGAATTCAGTATTTTAAACATAGATGGGATAAGTTCTTTAAATCCAAAAATTGTTTGTAACAGCTTTAAAAAGTAGAAATAAAGCCACCAAAGCAATTTATGCATAAATTATCATCAATTGGCTAGAGAAGCACACACAATAACTAAGAGACTAATTGAGCCTTGTACAGTTGACATTCCTTAATGAATGCTTGCTGAATGAAAAGTCAGTAAAAGAAATCTTAGTACTGCCACTTTCCAATGATACAGTGACTCATCTAATTAAATATTTAGCTGTAAATATGAAGATGACTTATCATCAGAATTATACTTTTGCCTTGCAAATGGCTGAATCTACAAATGTGGCTGAAGTTGCTGTGAATGCATGAAAATACACACGTGTGTTGCTGAAACATGTAAAGTACTGAATAACTTTTTTGAATCTCATGGTTTATCCTGGAACAACTGTGTTGACATTTGCACTGAGATGGTGGAAAAACAGTAGTAGGTCCAACTTCTGGTCCCTTAGCATGAATCAAGCCAATGGTACCAAACTGTACTACTAGTCATTGTATTCTTCACCCTTGTATACTTACAATAAATAAATTCGCTAGTTTTATTTAAGAATATCCTTAATAAAACAGGAAAAGTTATTTTATTAACTGGAAATAAGTGCATTTGTTTGAGTCTAGAGCTGAACTGGCCCTTTTTTTCACTTGAAAGGACTGACAGAACTAAGGACTGACAGAATAGCAACAAATATTCAGATTTGAATATTTAACAGACGTTTTCCCCAAAATTAACAAAGTGATCAAGGAAAGCAATGCACAGTATCTGTTACCAGTGATAAAATTTGGGTTCCCAACAATAATTAGAATTTTGAGAAACTTGTATCCAGTACCGTAAGCCTGGTAGCTTTCCAATAGTGACTTCCCTAAAGAGATCAGTGATGATATTAACAAATGTGACATTTTTGTTATTTTGTAATGGAATGCATCAATTTTGGAGTATGTCCATAATTTAGTGAACTAGTATTTTCCATATGCATGGATAAAAGATTCATTCAAAGTACAAGATAGACCAATGGATTTCAATGTAACAGAGTCTGAAAATTTTGTTGATATGGTTTCACATTCCACAGTGCAACCTTTAAGAAACTACCACTTGTCAAGTTTTGTTGTAGAATCAAAAAAGAATATCTGAAAAACCTGTTAAAATTATATCCCCCCTTTTCCAACTATGTATCCTTGTGAGACCCAGTTTTCTTCAACCAAAACAACATATCAGAACAGATATGGAGTATACCCCCCACCACTTTTTAAAACAGTAGAATTTATACATTACCCTGCTAGTAACCCTATTGGTCTTTCTTATTAGAATTATAGATATTCAGGTAGAGCCACATTGTTGAGTTCAGCACATAATAGGAGCTCATTTGTTATTTGACTGACTGATCTTATAGAAACATGACCAACAAAGGCCTCTGGGTAGTGGTCATGCAGTTGTGAGGTCAGTTTTTGCCCTGCCATTTGGTGCATTCACAGAGAAGATGACATAACACAGACTTTTAAAAGTTCCTGTTCATGGTGGAATTTTTGGGGAATTCAGTCTACAGACCGTGCCAAGTCTGCATAGACTTAAAAACCTATCTTCAATAAATTCCAATGCAATGTCTTTAAAATATTCCCAGGGACTAAGATTTGGAATGAATAAAAATGTCGTAACTAAATTATAGTTGACAGAACCTAATGGAGAAGATTTTACTTAACATTTTTGACTATCCTCTTAGGGGAGATTAGAGTGGGTATTAGGAATCCTAGAATACAGTCCTGGCTCTGATATTTGTTGTTGAGATGACTTTACTCTGGATGATGTCTGTCTCTCTGTACCTCACAGGAATCAAATAAGAGAGTGGAATGTATGTGAAAACATATTGAACTCCTTAATATAAAAAGTTTAATGCCACAGCTAGACTTAAGAATAAAGTTGTCTTTTATTTTCCAATCCAAAATGCCCCATTTCCACTCCTTACACATTTTGAGAGCTGTTAAAGTGTAATGTTTAAGGCATATTATAAGCCATGAATGAACCCTGCCAAAAATATCAGGTGGTCCAATATAAAAACAAATATGGGTTTTTTACCTCTAGTAAGGCACTACCCACCCTTCCAGTTAGTTACTCAGGCTTATACTCGTGATTTTTCTTCTTATTTATGCCACACCAAACTGTAAGCTCCTGGAGAGCAGAGACCACTTTTTCCACCTGGTGAAGGCCCTTCTTATGGTTCATTAAATGTGTATTAAATGAAATAGACTCTCAGTGTATAACATTGGTTGTACAGCTTCTCGCCTTTTAATTCTTGTAATAGCCTTTTAAGTGGTCTTACCTCCAGTGAACAAATAAGGCTCTGAATTATTTTCCCATTCCTATCATTCTCTTTCCAGCTTGTTTTCCCTATTACTCTGCAAATTTAAGAGGTCATCAGACGTTATTATCATAAACTGAACTAATAAGAAGCCTTTGTAACAAAAAAAGAAAAAAGAAAATTGTGTGCAAATGTAAGATGAAAGGTTCAAAGGCAGCCTAAGAATTGCCCAAGTTATATTAGTGTGAAGCTCCAACATCTGCTGTTCCTCCATTGATTGCCCAAAGACCTGGTTGGAACATAGCTGGAACTCCCAAAGCCACATTTTCTATCAGATGTCTGAATGATTCACAAAACAATTTCTTCCTTTAATTCTTTATTTTGTTTAAAGTCAGGTATGTCATCCTAGTCTCCTACAGATGTCTTCAGAATCACTCAAAACACAGTATTTTGCCAAACTTCCTTAATTTACCCTGGCTTCTTAATTCAAACAACAGACACTTGCTCCTAGAGTATCTCCAATTTGTCTTTCTTCATTATGAACCACCCTAGTTTAGGCTCTTGTTACCTTACCTCAAACACCCAAACCCCATTCACTTCCTTTTTTCTTTTTTTAAAATTTATTGGGGTGACAATGGTTAGTAAAATTACATAGGTTTCAGGTATACAATTCTGTGATACATCATCTATAAATTACATTGTGTGTTCACCACCTGGAGTCATTTCTCCTCCCATCACCATATATTGGATCCCCTTTACCCTCATCTACCACCCCCCGCCTTACCCACTGAACCTATTCATTACTTTCAAATGAGTAAAAACTTGAAGTTTTAACACCCTAAGTGGTCTGTACCTCTACTTTTATCTCCCATACCCCAATGCTGACAGAATTATCTTCCTAAAACACATTTTGTCCTTTTCCCTCTTGGCCCTTGTTTAAGTTATTTCTTCATGGAGTGCCCTAAACCTTGCCTCTTGAAGGTTTATCCATTCTTTAAAGAAGGCCCAGCAAAAATTACCCATTTTTCAAAAACTTATGTTTCTATCCTCAGTTTAAATTCATCTCTCCTGACCCCATACTCCCTTTATACTTGGACTTATTTTGTTTTGGTAACCCAATAATCATCTTAACTGTGTTATTCTCTTCTGTAAGCTTCTTAAGAAATTTCCTCATTTAAAATTACTCCACAGCACCACCCAGCATAATACTTTGCACCTAATATAGATAGTATAATATCATTCAGTAAATGTTGAATGAAATTTGGATGAAAAATAAAGTTTGGACTACCAGTCTAGTAGCTCTTGCTTGTTAATACTGGGTTTTCATTGCTGAAAATGATTCTATGGCCAGGAAATGGATAATGCTTGCTGTCTGCCTCAGGTAATATTAGGAGGGTGAAAGAGCATAAAATACACATTCTGAAAGAGTGCTATTAAAGCCATCAGACAAGAAAAAGCTAAAGAAGTTCATCACCACCAAATCAGTATTACAAGGAATGTTAGAGGGACTTCTTTAAGATGGAAAAAAAGATAAAAAAATATGGATAATAAAGTGGCAATAGCTACATATCTATCAACAGTTACTTTAAATGTAAATGGATTAAATGCTCCAATCAAAGACATAGGTGGCTGAATGGATAAGAAAACAATACCCTCACATATGCTGCCTACAAGAGACTCACTTCAGATTGAAAACACACACAGACTGAAAGGGGATGGAAAAAGATATTTCATAAAAATGGGGAAAAATAAAAGCTGGGGTAGTAATACTTACTCGTGCTATTAAAATAGACTTTAAAACAAAGGCTATAAAACAGAAATAAGACATTTCATATACAATAGCCAAGATATGGAAGCAACCTAAGTGTCCATTGATAGACTACTGGATAAAGAAGAATTGGTACATATACAGAGTGGAGTATTACTCAGCCATAAAAAAGAATAAAATCTTACCATTTGCAACAACACGGATGAACCTACGGGTATTATGCTAAGTGAGATAAGTCAGACAGAGAAAGACAAATACCATATGATCTCACTTATATGTGGAATCTAAAAAGCAAAATAAATGAACAATCAAAACAGGCTCAAAGATATAGAGAACAAACTGACTGTTCCTAGATGGGAGGGGGTTGGGAGCAGGGTGAAAAAGATGAAGGGATAAGAAGTACAAATTGGCAGTTACAAACTAGTCATGGGGATGTAAAGTACAGCACAGGGAATATAGTCTATAATATTGTAATGTATGATGTCAGGTGGGTACTAGACTGGTCAGGGGGGTCACTTCTTAAATTATATAAATGTCTAACCACTATGCTGTACACCTGCAACTGACATAATATTGAATTTTAACTATAATTGAAAAATTTTCAAAAGTAAAAGTCATTAGGTCTCTAAAGAGCCAGTGTTTTGTTTATTATTAAGACATAGAATCTTCAATAATATCTCCTCAGTGTTCTCATCCTAGCAAATGTGTTAGTAGGACCTAACCGTTGTGATATGCTGAGTTGTGCTTGATCCATAACCACAGTCATTGTCACAGATAGGAACTAGGCTTGCTTATCTTTGTATGATTTACCTCTTAGTACCTTATCACTCAGCATTCTAATTTCTTCAATAAGAAGGTGCCCAGTTATCAAGCAGCCCATCAGCAAACACCCATGAGTGAATAACACTGCAAGTTTAGAAACACATACATTCAATAAATAGCAACTAAGCACCTGTGAAATGTCTATTCCTGTTGTAGGTGACTGGAGATTACAGTGCTGGATATGATAGACATAACTTCTGCCCTCAAGAAATTCACATTCACAGTGAAGATGGTGGAGTAGGAAAACACTGTGCTCACCTCCTCCCATGATCACATCAAAATTACAACTAAAGTACAGAACAACCATCACTGAGAATCACTTGAAGTCTAACTGAACAGAAGTCCTATAACTAAGGACACACAGAAGATGCCACATCGAGACTGGTAGGAGCGGCAGAGACGAGGAACGGGCTGGTCCCACTGCCATTATGCAGTCGTTAAGAAATAGGAGGGATATTGTAAATAGTGCTGCATTGACGATAGGGGTGCATATATTTTTTTCAATCAGTGTTTCAGATTTCTTTGGATAAATACCAGAAGTGAAATTGCTGGTCATGTGGTAGTTCTATTTTTAATTATTTGTGGAACTGCCATACTGTTTTCCATAGTGGCTGCACCAGTCTGCAATCCCACCAACAGTTCACGAGGGTTCCGTTTTCTCCACATCCTCACCAGCATCTGTTGTTTGTTGATTTATTGATGATGGCCATTTTGACTGGGGTGAGGTGGTATCTCATTGTGGTTTTAATTTGCATTTCTCTGATGATTTGTGACGTTGAGCATCTTTTCATATGTCTGTTGGCTGTCTGTCCTCTTTGGAGAAATGTCTTTTCATGTCTTCTGCCCTTTTTTCAATCAGATTGTTATATATTTTTTGCTATTGAGTTATATGACTTCCTTGTGTATTTTGGACATCAACTCCTTATTGGGTATGCATATATTATTTGCAAATATATTCTTTCATTCACTAGGTTGTCTTTTTGTTTTGTTGCTTGTTTCCTCTGTTGTGCAGAAGCTTTTAAATTTGAAGTCCTATTTGTTTATTTTTGCTTTTGTTTCCCTTGCTCGAGGATATGTATCCAAAAAAATATTACTCAGACTGATGTCAAATAGTTTACTGCCTATGTTTTCTTCTAGGAGTTTTATGGTTTCAGGCCTTTCATCAAGTCTTCAACCAATTTTGAGTTTATTTTTGTAAATGGTGTAAGAGAGTGGTCCAGTTTCAATTTTTTTGCAGTTTAGTTTTCCCAACACCACATGTTGAAGAGACTGTTGTTACTCCATTGTATATTTTTACCTCCTTTGTCATAGATTAGTTGACCATATGAGTGGGGGTTTACTTCTGGGCTCTCTATTCTGTTCATTGATTTGTGTTTCTGTTTTCATGCCAGCACCATGCTGTTTTGATTATTATAGCCTTGTACTATAGTTTGAAACCAGGGAGTGTGATACCTCCAACTTTGTTCTTCTTTCTCAAGATTGCTTTGACTATTTGGGAACTTTTGTGGTTCCATATAAATCTTAGGATTAATTGTTCTAGTTCTAAGAAGAATGTCATTGGTATTTAGATAGGAATTAAATTGAATCTGTAGATTGTTTTGGGGTAATATGGTCATTGTAATAATATTTATCTTTCCAATTGATGAGCATGGCATATCCTTCTATTTATTTGTGACTTCTTCAATTTCTTTCTTTCTTCTTCTTTCATGTCTCTCAATCTTCTATTTTGTCATTCACCTTCTCCTAGGTGAATTTATACCCAGAATTGAGGAGCAGAGGGTCTTAAGGAAAGGTCAACAACATTATTATTGATCTGATTGCAAGCAAAGCCGTCAGGCATCTGATTTACTGTCCTCCTGGTACATGTCATGCACCACATGGCTTTGCTTATTGTCATCTCTCTCTAATCATGTATGTGACTTCATAATATGAGGCACTGTCCCCAAGGCTACTGCTTGACACAGATACAATGAAAGACCTAAGTAGCAGGAGGCTCTGTCTGCACTAAGCAGCTGTTCACCAGGGCTACCTCCCTCCATTGAGAAAATGCAAGCACTTCACACATTAGCTTCCTGATTCTGCAGATGTCTGCATTTTCTTCCTGTCTATCTCCCTTTGTGTCTTTTAAAATAATTCATCCTTGTTCTTCAAAATCCCCACTTGAAGAGCCCCAACAACTGCATCATTCATCCCTGGTTTAAAGCAAAGGGAAGTTAATATGCTTTTTAAAGGAATACAGAGGTAATATGATACATAAGACCTTTTGCCTAGACTAGTATTGGTGTAAGGTAGTTTTAAACAAAACAGCTTAAGTTCTAAACTTAACCAGACGGAAATGTGCCTGGTGAGCATTGGAACTAATTCAGAAAAGATTGTTAGCCAATAGATGAGCCAGTTTAGACCAGCACATGCCAAAAATGGTCAATCAAGTTGTCCCAAGTGTGAGTCCCCCATAGCAGATGTTGCTGTCTCTCTGAAGGCTCTTGAGTGTCATCCTTTAGCATGTTGGTGGGTTTTATACATGCACACATAGACATAAATAAATCCTTGGCCTGTAGCCACTCTATCACTCTATCAGCAAAGAGCATAAGCCCTCTCTTAGGGCTTTTAAATTAACACAGATTTTGAAAATCAAACAAAAGCTATGAAATATACACAATTCCAAGCAACTATCTTTACTTTTCTCATCTTTTCATACACCTCTATTGTAAAAACAACAAAAATCTGAGATCATAATTGTCCACACTCTCATCATCTAATGAAAGTCAGTATTTTTATTTGTCCATGTTATCTTCTATTGCTTGCCCTTTTTTGAAATTCAATTTTGAAATTGTCATTTGTTAATATGGATCAGAAATGTAAAATTGCCCTCCTAGAAGTGGACACACACTGGAAGGGCTCTGCCTTCCCAAACCTGGACAATATAGGGATATCCAAAATGCAATGATGGTCTTTACAGTACTTAGTGGTTCAAAAGACTCTTTCATATCCATTGCTTCATGACATTATTATGACAAGCTTACAAGGCAGGCAGGACTCAAGGAAACTGACAAGAAGTAGAAGTTCTCGTCATCCCCTCTCCTGGCTCAACCAGAATACAAGCCCTACCTGGACAGAAGGCCAGTGTGAAGAGCTTCAGAAGCACAGAGCAGGTTGAGATCATGTCTAAGTGAACTGAATGACGCTTGAATGGGGGGTTGCAGAATGGGTGACATTTGGATCTTTAGAGATGCCAAGGGAGGGAATAGAAGGTAACAGTCAAAGCAACAAGTTAGTAAAGCATGTAACACATTCAGCAAGCTGTTTGCTGGAGTGCCAGATACATGAAGATGAATCATAGGAGACAAGGCTGCGGAGGTAGGCTGAGGCCTGATCATAAAATGTCTTGAATGCCATATTTAAAAGTTTAACTTGTTTTCTGTAGACAGTATGGTTTTTGAGGGAAAAATATGCCAAACATCCCTTGCATTATTTGGGTTCTGTTAGTCTCTAATCATGTGACCTTGGGCAAGTTAACCTCTCTGTGCTTCATTTTTTATCTGTAAAATGGGTATAATAACAATTTCTACTCCAGAGGATTACTATAAGGATTAAGTGAGATAATGCATGTAAAGCCCTTAGGACAGTGCCTGGTATATAGTAAGCAGTCTGTTATTATTATCATAATATTTCATCTCCATCATCAGTAGGCTCCATTATCAACTGTAACATGTGGAAGTGGTACTATTTAATTTCTAAAGCCCTTTGATATCCTCAACACTATTTATCACCATCATCTCCTTTCCACTGAGCTGCAGAAGTCAGGCTTGCTCTCCAAAACAAAACAAGTCCTCAACCCACATGCACACAGTTGTGTAGGTTTCACCTTTGAGCCTCATACCCACTCTGTGAGATTAATATCCCCATTCTTGTAGATGAAGAAATGAAGGCATAGAGAGGGTAATGACTCTCCCAAGGTCACACAGTTGGTTAGTGGTAGAGCCAGCTCACCATCTCCACTATATCAATCAGATCTAGCAACCTGTTCATTAAATTCTGTTCATTTCCCCAGTTTAATTCAAAGAGGCAGACTGAACCTGTCAGAGAAATGCCAGCCCATTTAGCTCTCTGTAGAAATACCAATAACAATATGTTACAATATAACTGTGGAAAGCAGTTGAAACCATTATTTTAAAAAATGAGACCCTTTCCTCACGTGAGAACTGTCTGTCTGCCCTTCCCCATTTGCGTGGAAAACTGAAGGCGGGCCTAAACTCTGTTTTCATTGAGAACAAGAGAAAGTTCTGCCCTTTTTTGTTTCTCTCTTTATTTGAGAATAAAACAAAGGTAAAAACACAATGCAGATGTGGGCTTCACCCTAATAATAACAATCATTATTAATCACTTATTATTAGAAGAAAGTCTTCTCACTTAATCCTTATTACATCTCATTTTACATCTAGTGAAACTGAGCTTCAGTTAGTTTTAGGTCATGAGGGATCTGAACCCCCAAGACTGACTGATACCAGAGCCAGTGACCTTGAAGCTGTGTTATATTCCTTTCAAAGCCTTGCTTGAGGTTTTCTACACCTGAGGGAAAGCCATCATGTGTATTGACTCTAAAAGAAATCATGAGATAAAGAATGATCTTTAAAGAAAAATATATTCTGATTGTGTCAAAAGAGATTGTAACTTTAAATTATAAGCAGTTCAAAAATTATGGATTAAATAAAAAGAGACCAGTAGTTTGTTCATTTTAAAGGATATTTACTAGAAATATCCTTTTTTCTTCTTTTTCAATTATAGTTGACATTCAATATTATTTTATATTTCAGGTGTACAGCATAGTGGTTAGACATTTATATAACTTACGAAGTGTTCCCCCTGACTAGTCTAGTACCCACCTGGCAGTGCTTACATAGTTATTACCATATCATTGACTATATTACCTATGCTTTACTTTACATCCCGATGACTACTATGTAACTACCAATTTGTACTTAATCCCTTCACCGTTTTCATCCACCCCCTCAACATCCTTCCCATCTACTAACCATCAAAATGTTGTCTGTATTCATGATTCTGTCTTGTTTTGTTTATTCGTTTTGCTTTTTTAGATTCCATATATAAATGAAATCATATGGTATTTGTCTTTCTCTGACTTATCTCACTTAGCATAATACCCTCTGGGTCCATCGTTGTCACAGACGGTAAGATTTCATTATTTTTATGGCCAAGTAATACCCCATTGTATATATGTACCACATCTTCTTTATCCAGTTGTCTATTGATGACCGTTTGGTTGTTTCCATATCTTCGCTACTGCAAATAATGCTGCAATGAACACAGGGGTGCATATATATCTTTTCAAAGTAGTGTTTCGCATGTCTTTGTATAAACACCCAGGAGTGGAATTGCTGGGTCATAAGGTAGTTCTATTTTTAACTTTTTAAGGAACCTCCATACTGTTTTCCATAGTGGCTGCACCAATTTTCAGTCCTACCAACAGTGCACAAGGGTTCCCTTTTCTCCACATCCTCACCAACACTTATTTGTTGATTTATTGATGATAGACATTCTGACAGGTGTGAGGTGATATCTCAGTGTGGTTTTAATTTGCATTTCCCTCATGATTAGTGATGTTGAATATAGAGATAGGTAGTTTCTGATCTTATGCTCATTTTTCCAAATACAGGGTACTATTTGTGCTTTTTTATTTGTATTAAGAATTGTTATTAATACTTTATCAAAAACTGACCTTTCCCCCACCCTTTAACTGTTATTTTAAAAGAGTTCTTGCATTCTTCAGTGTGTGGTTTTAAATTTATCATTTGGTCCCAATTCTTCCTATTATGGAAGCCCATCTGTGGCTTTGTAATGAAAGGCATTGAAAATGTGATTTGATTAGCAAATGTGCTTTGTGGTAAGGCAGATTTTATTTAAAGTAAATATATTTAAATCACAGGTTAGGAAAACTTGATTTCATAGAATCATAAAATATTGGCTTTGAAAGGGAAATTGAGAGCAAGCCTCTATCTGACTCATGAATCAGGTTATTAACTACAACATCCCTGACATTTTTCTTGGAAAAATGCTTTCTTGTTGTTTGCTATAGCCTTAATGTAGGTTCTTTAACTCAGCAGTAGATGTAGGCTTCATTTTAGAAGGTACACACTAATATACTTTAAAGCATATGATTCATATTTTTACTCTTTTCAGATTAATTTTGCAGTACATAAGGAAACTAAATAATGGATTTTTTATTTGCCAAAGCTAATTGAAGTAGATACTTTATGAGGTCACTGCGAAGCAAGTCATTTACTATTCAGCAGGTTAATCATGAATATCGGTGAGTTTATTTTTTGCCAGCCTCTATATTAAAAGACAACTAAGGTGTTTTATTTTAATAGAAACAACCAACTTATTCTAGAATTTTTTCCTTTGGTAAAACATGTATAATTATTTTACCAAGACATAAATATGCAGTCTCAAATTTTTTACTTAATGTTGTGTGTGTGTGTGTGTTTGTGTAGTTAACCATAATTTTTAAAAAATGTTTGTTGGGGAGTATCAGGGAATGGTATGTTTCTCCAGGGACCATCAGCTCCAAGTCAAGTCATTGTCCTTCAATCTGTTGTGGAGGGCACAGCTCACTGGCCCATGTGGGAATCTAACCGGCAACCCTGTTGTTCAGAGCTCGTGCTCTAACCAACTGAGTGAGCCATGTGGCCAACCCAGTTAACCATAATTTTTGTACTTTCTGTAGTAACAAAAATAAAGACCCCTTTCATCCAAAAAACTGGAAATATTTTATGTAAAGAACTCAGTTTTCATCTTTAACTTTTTATTTGTCCACATGAAAGACTAATTTTTTTATATTTTTCAAAATTCTTGTCAAAAATGAATTTGTCTAATAGGAGAAAATAATCCCTCTTTATCTGTATAGGACACTCCATCACTATGAGTGTCTGAATCCAGGTGTTCATGGGATTTCTTAGATTGATCATTGAGAAATATTTTACACGTGCCTGCATTGTACTAAGTGCTATGCTGCAGACTGGGAATGTAAAGTTGATTCCAACCCAGACCCAGTCCCTACCATTGAGTTTAGTGGTGGCGTCAGAGATGTGGAAAAAGCAATCATAATAGAGGATTGTACACAACATAGAGAACAAGTTGTCACAAAGGAATTGACTTATAAATTGGACAGACAGTTAAATAGGAGGTCACTGGGCAGAAAGAGAGGGAAGGGCATTCCAAGCAGAGGGAATAAGATGTACAAAGGGTATGAATAAGTGTGACACATTAGGAAAATTTTAAGAAAATTAGTGTGACTGGAGGGTACACGAGTGGGAATTAAGTGTAAGAGATAAGGCTGGAAGGATGGATCAGATATAGCTTGTGAAGAGCCATGTATGCTAAAGATGTCAGGATGTTTTTCCTGTTATTTGCCCCATTATTTAACAAATCTGAAGACACTCGTTGACTGCTGTGAACAAATAGCCACACTGGGTGTGTGTTGATTCCACATTTCTTAGATGCCAATGGATTGATTTGTATGTAGCCAAAGAGAGCTCAGGGAGCATTTGTGTTAGATAAATGGGAATATTTTTTTTCTTGCCTTGCTCAGCACTTTCTCTTTTGAAACACATCTTGTGTTCTGGGCAAGATCTACTTAGGACACATTTTGCTGCATAATCCCCAGTGCAATGTCCTTGGATGGACCTGGAGAGGCTAGTTCAGGAAAGGTCAGATCTCTAACCAGCTGAAGCTTCTGTTTCCTTCCTAAAGGAATCTTCTCTCCCTCTATTTTTGCCTGTGTTATTTGTTCCATGGTCTGAGCCAGTCATTATTCTCCACATTATACTATCATATCACCATCATCCATCACTACCATTACCACCATCAGCAGCAGGAGGACATGATAGGAATTCCTAGTGTAGCTAGAAGGAAACTCATGACTTCTTCATCAATGACTCAGGAAAGCCTTGCTGCAGAAAGTACTCTGAGGTATTGGATTTTATATGAAGGAAAGTTCTTTAAGAAGTCCTGCACCTGATGTTTCTAGGTCTAGTTGAGCTCAGTCTGGCTGGGTCTCCTCACTCTGAGACTACTGTTTCAACCAGGAAAGTGCATTGCAATTTCCCACAATGTAGATTTGACACTACTAATACCTCCCATACTGAGTAAGGTCTGAGAGTCTAGGCCTTAGAGGGAGCTCATACCGTACAGAGCTCTGGTGATGCCTGGAATGCACATCCCACACTCCATACATGATGCCACCCAGGTGCACAGCACATACCTGCTGATCTCTGTCCATGGTCCTGTCCTGAGTCTGCACACACTTCCTCACCACCCACACCCACACCCCTACCTCACTCATGTACTGTACAAACATTTGACAACTGAAGATGGAAACAATTTTCTCCAGGCCTCATTTCCTTTACTTTGAGTCACTCAGCCTGTCCCAACATGCTTCAAAGGCTCACCCTGAAACAGAGAACACTCAGTGGCAGAAGTTGTCCCTGCCTATGCTGGCTTTGAACACAGCAGCCAACTCACCTGAGCATGCTGGACAAACAGGGGCAGGACACTCCAGACACTATTGATTAGAACCAGCATTTTGCTCATTTGGCCTCAATTTATGGGTTTTCTTTGTTTGTTTGTTTGTTTTAAGGCTTCAAGGAATGTCTGCAGGGGGCATTGTTTTTGAATAGTTGTCATGAACAAATGACATGATGCATTCATCATTGCTAGCATCTGAACCCTAAGGTTTAGTGCCTCATCTAGCTACCTACATAGTCTGTGGTCATAACCTTTATTTTCCGTGTTTATAAAGTAAACAGTGAGAATTTAACAGTAAAATATTATAGAGTTCCAAAGCCTTCCCACCCTGGCCCCATTCAGCCCTGCAGTGGGCCCTGGCTCCAGCCACGCCAGACATGTCACTGACTCCAAAATACATGGCTCACCATCCCAACTTGGCACTTCCTCATCTCATGCTCTTGCCCTCACTGCCTAGCAGAACCCTACTTCTCCCCCAAGGCCACCACAACTGGTACATGCCCAGGGCCCCCCAAACTCCCCTGGTCTCCTGACCAAAGAGGCTCTGACTTACCTTCGCCTCTCACATAGACTCATTCTGCACAGCCTGAGAGTATTGCTTTCTTTCCTCCCATCCCTATGCTAATACACTATGGTGCCTTTCTAAAAAAAACTATGTCTTTGATTGCCTCTGTTATCTCCTTCTGAGACTGAACACACGACCCCAACCAAGCAGTAGCTGCTTAACTTGTACAGTGCAGACCCCACTGCCCCTCCTAGGGCTGCTGAAAGGAAAAAAAAATGAAACATCTATTTTCAGGAGGGGGAGAGCTACAGTTTCCTAGTGCTGTTTAGGACAAAGGAGGGAAGTTTTAAGGCAGCTTCTCAGTTCCACTATATTCAATGTGCTGGGTGCTGCCCCTCCAACAGCCAATGCTGGTTTCAATTTACTCACTTCTCAAATCTGGACCCCCTCAGTTCTTTAGGGCCATCCTTTGGAATTCACTGGGGAAAGGTGCCATAATGTCCTAGCCAGATGCCATTATTATTATTGTTCATAGTCTCTGGCACAATAGTGGTACATTAAATGAAAAATAATATGGTGGTTTCCTACCTTGTATATGCATATGATACTGTGATAATGTTACTCTCTCATTCACCTAATTTTATCCCTGTGGGTTAAGGTAGAACACAAATTTCCTCAGTATGATGGAAAACAACTTTCCGCATCTAGCTGCAGGATGGAAGCACCTCTTATGCACCCCCAAATTCCAGGCACTCTAGCTCCATTCACTGGGAACAGGCCATTGTGGGACTGTTATAGAGTATGGCAGACTGAAAACTACAACACCTTTGGCACTTGGGTGGCATCTGAAATGCTGGGGCCATTCTGGAATACCAGTTCCAGAGGCTAAGAAGTCACTCAGGCATGTAACATGGAAGTAATGGAGGAGTTAAATGTTTTTCCCCAAAGATAAACTCCAGTAAACTTGCTTTTAATCTTCATCATCAAGCTCTATTAGCCAGTGAATAATGAGATCATGCTCTCCATTTCCCACTGAGAGAAACTGAGGGTCAGAGAGGTTCATTGATTTTCTGAACATCACACAGATTGTCAATGGCAAAATTAAGGTCAAAGCCCAAGATTCTAGGTCCTAGTCTCATACTCCATTATCCCACGTTGTCCCAATGGACATGCTACAATTGACTATTAAATAGCAGGGGCCAATTGTTCCCAATTGGGCCTTCTTGCTTTGAAGTTTCACAGTAATCCTCTCCTTTAGATCTGCCTTACATGGAGAACGACTATATAAGAGAGCCTTTGTAACTTTTAGTCAATGAAACCCTAGGTGAAGGGATGATGTGAGCTAAGACAGCTGCCTTGACCTGAGTTCCACCTTACACAAAGCAAAGGATGAAGTCAAAATCTGATCAATGCCTTTATATTGAGTGCCTCTATTGTGCTGGGTACTGTGGGCAGACATGGGCACCAAAGTTAAAAGTACCTGCTCTTAAGTGAAATCAGTATTTTAAAGAGATAGCTGAACTCCTACATTCATTGCAACATTATTCACAATAGTCAAGATATGGAAACAGTCTAAGTGTCTGTTGATAGATGAAGAGACAAAGGAAATATCACACACACACACACACACACACACACACACGAATATTATTCAGCCTAAGAAGGAAATCCTGCCATTTGTGACAACATGGATGTACTTGGAGGACATTATGCTAAGTGAAATAAGCCAGGCAGAGAAAGACAAATACTGTATGATCTCACTTATGTGTGGAATCTAAAAATGTTGAACTCATAAAAACACAGAACAGAATGGTGGTTGTTTGGGGCTGGGGTGGGAGAAATGGGGAGCTGTTGGTGAAAGGGCATAAAGTTTCAGTTAGGCAGGATGAGTAAGTTCTGGAGATCTAATATACACCATGGTAACTATACTTAATAATACCATATTTTATACTTGAAATTTGCAAAGAAGGCTGATCATAAATGTTTTCACCACACTAAAACAATCGTGATTAAGTGAGTAATGCACGTGTTAATTAGCCTGATTGTGGTAATCATTTCCAAATGCATATGTATATCAAACATCACATTGTACACATTAAATATATATATGAATTTTATTTGTAAATTTAAAAAAATACTCATTTTCCTCTCTAAGTGAGAAGTCTAGAAGGGGAGGAAGAAACATAAGCAGACAGTGTCAGTATCCTACGCTGAGCACAGTGAGTAAGGAAAATACAGATGCTGTGGAATCACAGAGGAGGAGACCGACTGAGACTTGCCTACACGTAGGGATGGGGTCTCAGAGTTTTGTTGGAGTAGCAACAGCTAATGACAGTGCCTGGCCCATTGAAATCACTCAATAAAAGTTAGCTCTTATTACTATGGCAATAGATATTATCCCTGCCCTCAAGGAGTTCACAGTCTAGCAAGGGAGAAAGAAGAGATAATACGTAACTCAAGCTAAACGGTCTGTTAGAGAAGACAGAAATGAATAATAGTCCACATCCAATGAATGCTGCTGATGTGCCAAGCAGTATTCTAACATTTAGTCCCCACAACAATCCTAGGTTTAATTCCATTTCCCTCAATTAGAGGTGAGGAAGCTGAGGTACAAAGAGGTAAAGTAACTTACCTAAGGCTAGGTTGGTTACAACTAATGAATGAATGGTGTTAAGTACTCGCATATGAGGAACACAAAGCAGCAGCCCCTGGCACTCACAGGCAGGCCATGTTGTTCTCCTATTGGACATAAACCATCTCACGAAATGGCGACATCAGACAAGGTTACCCTGATAACATGATAAAGTGAGACAAAACAATGCCACTTAATAATTTAGTCTAAGCACAGATGGAAACAAGGTCACTAAGCTGTATCCCCACTTTAGCTTGTCCTCCCTATAGAGATTTATTAAGATGCCCAGTCATAGAATTGTCCTTGTTTTCTGACAGCATTCAATACAGAATGAACCCCTACTTTCTTAGGCTCTCCCCCAGATTACCCAATCAAAGCCCAAATCCTGTAATAAGTCCTTTCTACCAACCTTTTACTAAGACACTGCATGGTTCCTGATTGTATTGGTCCGCTAGGGCTGCCATAACAAAATACCACAGACTGAGTGGCTTCAACAGCAGAAATGTATTGTCTCACAGTTCTGGAGGCTGGAGGTCCAAGATCAAGGCGTTGGTACATTTAGTTTCTCCTAAGAATTTTCTCCTTAGCTTGCAGATGGCTGTCTTCTCACTGTGTCCTCACATGGTCTTTTCCCTGTATGCACACACCCCCAGTGGCTCTCTGTGTGTCCACATTTTCTCCTTTTATAAGGACACCAGTCAGATTGGATTTGGGCCCACCATAACCACCTCATTTTAACTTCATCATCTCTAAAGGCTGTCTCCAAATACAGTCACCATCTGAGATATTAGGGTTAAGACTTCAAAATAGGAATTTGGGAGGGGCCACAGTTCATCCCCTAACATAGATGGTGTGTGTTCTCCCTCATGGTAACTAGTAACCTCACTAGCAAGCAAGGCACTGAGATGAGGAATTAGAAGAGGGCCCCCTGAGCCCAGACTGAGACTTCACAGCTCAGCGATGAAAGACACACGGAGAGTGCTTCAAACTTGATCAGACACCCCAGACCTTGTTGGCAATGGGATATCTAGAACATTTGTCTGTTGTACTTTGCCAAGGAAAAGGCAACAGCCTCCTCAACCTGTGCTATTTCTGGGGAGGGGTTGTGTGACAGGCCGTAGAGACTCTGTTAAGGGTGATGGAGAGAAGTTGCACACATCAGGTGTCACAGCCCGAGTCTTGGCGGCAAAATGAGGCTGCAGCTGTGGGAGCAGAGAATCCTGAAACTGGGTGGTGCCTGAGGGGAGAAGCTGGGTTTTGGCACTGGATTGCTGGAGCAAGTAACTTCGTGTTTCTCCTGATGTTCTGGCAGCAGCCTTTCCATCTCTTGCTCTGGCTCCTAGTGGCGTTGGTTCAGGGGCCCAGGCCCCAACCTTACAGCCAGGGTTCCAGGAGGGCTGAGTGGTGCTTTCTAAGTTGCTCTGCACCCCCTTGCTGTTTCCTGTTGGGTTCACAGGAATTCCGAAGGGGCACAGGGGCACGACCCACTAGGGGACTTCTCAATGACAGCAGTTGCGCAGATCCCATTTCTTTCCCGGCACATTTCAGATTCTCTTCTTTTCCCCTTCTTTATTACAAAAAACACGGCTGTGCAATTCTCTGGGGAATGGCCCTTCATCCTACCCTTCTAATATGACCCACTCTCCTGGGGGCCTAGGCTCAGAGGTTCTGGGTAGGCACGGGCTGAATGGTTGGATGCTTGGTGGAAGAAGCCATTTAGATATTGTTACCCAAACTTCAGAGCGCCCCTCTCTGTACACATCACTGCCCTGAAAGCCATGGGAGAGTGGTGTCCGCTGCGTGCCCGCCGGGGGCAGAGCGCTGCACTGGTTGCAAGAATGCGAGTGGGGGTGGGGTGGGTGGGGGTGGGGAAGGGGTGCGCGCCCTTTATGACAGGTGGCTGCGCAGTGCGCGCTCCCGGGAGCCTGAGGGGAGGGAGGGAGGGACAGACGGACAGAGTGGGAGGGGGCACATAGGGAAGGGACCGTAGACAG
This sequence comes from Rhinolophus ferrumequinum, assembly GCF_004115265.2. NCBI lineage: Eukaryota > Metazoa > Chordata > Mammalia > Chiroptera > Rhinolophidae > Rhinolophus > Rhinolophus ferrumequinum. The sequence goes on from NC_046284.1 coordinate 254,091, forward strand.
GGTAGAGAGAACGCGGGAGGGAAGGGAGGGCGGCGGTGGGGAGGGGAAGGAGACGAGGGACGCGTCCAGCAAGGACAGCCGGGTTGGAGGAAACAATGGCAGGGGCCATAGCGATGGTGGCAGCCGAGGCAGCCCCACTCTGGGCACCTTTCTGAATGGGCAGTGGCAGCTCAGGGAGAGGAAGAGAGCAGGCAGCGCCCGCAGAGGCTCCGAGAAAAGCGGCGGAGGGAGGAGAAGGGGGAGGAGGAGGAGGAGAGAGGGGGAGGAGGAGGGACGAAGCCGGAGAACCCGGGCAGGAAAAGCAGTAGCATCAGCAGCAGCCGCCGCCGCCGCCACAGCACTAGCAGCGTTGAGCAGGAGCCTTAACAGGACAGTGACAGCAGCACCTCCCTCCGCGGCCGTCCCTCCTGCGGACGGCCCCAGCCAGCGCACTGAGCGGCCTCGGGCGGCTCGCGAGGTGGCCACGGCCCGGGCTGGCGCTGCTGGCCGCCGAGCGCGGAGTCCAGGAGCGGCGGCAGCCCCCGAGGCACCGAGTTCCAGGGCCCTAGTCCACGGCTCGGAGTCCACGTCGCGCGGCGGCGGCGCCGGAGGCAGCGGGGCGCGTGCACCTGGCGGCCCGGCGCATGGGGCAGAGGCGGCGGCGGCAGCTTGAGCCACGGCGGTGACGGCGGCGGCCCGGCCTTGAGCGTCCCCGGTCGGCCTGTGAGGTGAGCAGGGGCGCTGCCGGCCGGCCGCGGCCTTCTCGCGGGCTCACCAGCTGGCTGGGAGGAATTGGGAGCCCACAGAGTAGAGGACGGAGGGCGGGTGTGTGCGAGAGAATGGCGTGTGCGTGTGTGCAGCGGTAGCAAGGCCGCGGGCGCGCGGTCCCGGCTCGCCCTGCCGGGCACCTCCACCGAGGACAGGCCGCGGCGCGGCGCGGCCGCGGGGGGAGGGGAGCCCGCCCGCGCACGGCCGCCTCGTCTCGGGCCGCGGCCAGCACACGCCACGCGGCGGCCCGATCGCGAGCCAGGTGCGAAGCGCCGCGCCCCGAGCACGCGCCAGCGCGGCGGCCCTACGCTGGGGGCTCTAGAGAGCCTCGCCCAGCTGCTCGGTCAACTGGGCCGACGGTGGCCCGAGGCCCCATCGCGCTGCCGCACGCGTCCACTCGAGTGGCGCCCAGCCGGCGGGGCCGGGAGGCCGCGACCCGCGCGGGGAGCCGGGCCGCGAACTCCGCGCAACGCGCCGCTCAGCGGGCGTCGCTCTGCTGAGGAATCCAGTGCTTTCAGCATGACTGCTTCTGTCGCTCTGATTCGTGAGGGACCGAAGCACCCGCGCAAGGTTTTCGCCGTTCCCCAAGTTAAAAAAAAAAAATTGCCATCCCCACTTCCACAGCAGCTCGCTGTGTTTTTGTCGAGTTTCTGGTTGCATTGGGGAATAGGTGCTTTCCTATTTTGCGTCCTAGCTCCCAGCGTGTTGAATTCCGTGCCCAGCAGTACACTTCGTTCGCCGTGTGGCCTTTCCCTAACACTCCATTTTCTACACTGTTACCGGTATCTGAAAAGATGATTTGTGTGTAGGGCTTGCCTGGGCTGTTGTTAATAAGCATCTAAATCACTTTAACCTGGATCTGAGGGTCTCCTCGCTTGTTTTCATCGGAGGAGCAGTGTTCTGATAGTTCCTGAGATATTTTGCTTGGTGAGAAAAGGTGCTCCAGTGGTCTTCTCTGAACTATGGAGACCATTTCCGTTTCCAGGCATGAATCTGCCTGACAGCTTTACACGTACGACAACATTTGACCAAACGTTTCATTTACAGCAGTGGCGTTCTCATGGAAATATAAATATAAGAATTTATATTTCCTTAAAAATATTTTTAGAAGGGAACAAAAAAGCCCTAACTAACTGTCATTTGACATATTAACTGGAAACCCGGCTAATCAAATAAAACTGGCTGAGTGTCTGAAACTCTATCCCAGTGAAATATGTGGCTGTGAATATAATTAACCATCTGTCTAGTGAGCAATTTAAATTTGGGCTGGTACATTTTTATGACAGTGTCTAATTTCTGGAAGACTTGTACATTCACCCAGCAGTAAACAAAAACATGTTTGCTTGCTGGGTCAAAAATTTACTTGTGTGTTGGTGGGACTTCCCTTTCTCTCCCCCCAACTCATCTTTCCTGGTCCCCACACTCCTTGACCTGGGAGCTCAAAATGAACCTCTTGCTTTTGCAAATGGCATATTTACAATACAGGAACTCAAACCAGCCATGGCAGCTAGTGATTAGACATTTTGTTCCTTAGGAATACCTTCTAATATTTTACCTCCCACCGAACCTAGATAGATTGCATTCATTTGAGTTGAAAAAAATATAATTTTTTGTGCACACGTGTTCAGATAGACTAGGGTGATTTAAGAAATTGAAGACTTGAAATTTGACTCCCTTTACTTTCTCTTACTCAAATTATCCACCTAACTCTCCCCTAGCTGTCCCAACCACCCTTCCGCATACCACAGACACACACACAAAAACGATATCCATTTGTCCTTATAGTCAGTTTTTTAGATTAACAGCATTCAGATGTGTGATTTTAAAAGTATGCTAAGAAAGTGATTTTTCTTAGTAAATCATAAGTGTAAAAATACCATAACATGAAGGGGCATTGTACATATTTAAATTTTTTTTCTGTATGATTTTAACCAGAAATTTATTACTAGAAAAAAAAAGAATACATTTGGGGTGGAAGTTAAATGGCCCTGGGAAGATTAGATTTCAGAGACTCTACCAAATAGCTGTTGTTAACAGAACAGAATAGAATCAAAATGAACCACACATTGATTGTGCAGTGAGCTAGAGAAAGTCATTTAAAGGAGAATACTTTTAAAACAAATATTTGGCTAAGTAACAGCTCTGATAAATGGGTAACAATTATTGGAAGCACATGGTAAAATTTGACGTGTGTCAAGTCTGTTAAATCAACCTGTTCAGTGAGTAAATCTTCAATGCATCAATGCTTTTTAGTGCATATGCACACGTGCGTATACACACACACACACACACACACACACACACCTATAACACCGTTGCCTAAGTGAAACAACTGCAGAACACTGCCACTTTCTCTCTGTTTTACTCCGTCCTTCTCTTTTTTTCTTTTTTCCATAATCTTCTAATTACCTGTAAACTACACAGCATGCAGAGAGAACTAAAGATGGGGTGGTGTTGCCTGTGTTAGGATGTGGGAGAAGAGAGATGGGAAAAGTGCTAAGTGCTGGATTCTACACATTCAAACACGCGCATGGACTTCTGACACAATCACTGTGGAGGTCCCTGTCTTATGGAAGTGTTGGCTTGGGAAAGAAGCATGGATTGCAGGTGCTGTGTTCCTAAGTCCAGCTCTATTGAATCCTTTTTTTCCCCCTCCAAATCCCTTAGTAAGGGGAGAAGAGGAGATTGCATTAGCCATTGACCCTGTTGCATTACCTTTGAATTTATTTCTCTGGTGGCACATACATGGTGTAAGCGTTCCTGCTTGCAGTAAGCAAGAGGAGTGAAGGACTTCTCCAGGGCTACTTGGAAACCAAGCAAAGGGCGCTGGACAAGACGGCATCACGTGGGGCTACCTTTAACTTCAGACTTTTTCTCTCATGCAGAAAATTTGGTTTTAGGCAGTGGGGGTGCCATGAGAGTGCGGGGTTGGGGATGCTGCCTTTTAGTGATGATAGGCCTTTCCCGGGGCCAGTTACAGGTAAGGGGTGAGGACTCTCTATGGCTCTCTTCCCATCGGTCCCTCGTTGCCCACAGTGGCTCACAGGCGTCTGCTAGGGAATGTACTCTTTTTCTGTATTACATCAGCACTATGACCTGATGATTTTCCCTCCCTTGATCTGGTGGAAAAAGGACTGAAATCTTCAGGACCAACTGATACGCTCATAATTTTCATTTTTCTAAAAGATACTTCAATGGGTCATCTTATGTATCCCCAGTAAGATGACTTTGATATAAACAAGTAGCTACTATTTTCTCAAAGACCCCCAAACTCCATTTACAGAGTTATACCTCTCTCCCTCAGTAGCTCATTTCAAGTATCACAGTTAACCAAGGAGCTGCTCCTAATGTTTACCTTCAGAGGGGTTAGAGGTTAGAAACCAAGGTTATACCGTGGGCCTGACTGCTTGTGTACTACCAAGCCAGGCTTCATCCAGAACAGGGACAAATTTTCATTCTGTTTCAGGAAGTTAGGGCATTTCCTCTATGAAGAACTGTAAGTAGGGTGGCCATATGTTGTGGTTTATACCTGTTGTCCCAGAATACTTATTTCACCCTCAAAAGTGTCTCAGTTTGGAGAAAAAGTTTTGCGGTCACCCTTACTATAAGCCACCTCCTTTAAATCAAAGTGTGCTTCTAGATTTGAGGAGATGGTTATATTTGTAAAATTTGGGGGCGGGGGATACTGAACTTTGAAGATGTCATAGGCTCTTAATTGGCTCAGCCTATCCTTTTCCTAATTAAGAAGTCTTTCTGGAGGATAAGAATCCCAGAAATGATTCAAGCTTTGGGCTTGACTGAATTGGATTATTGGGTCCAAAGATATCCTTCCAAAATGCATGTGTGTGTGTGTGTGTGTGTGTGTGTGAGAGAGAGAGAGAGAGAGAGAGAGAGAGAGAGAGAGAGAGAGAGAGAGAGAGAGAAGGGCTGGTAATAATAGGTAATGAACTTAAAGCATATCAGGAGGCATTTAGGTTTAGAAAGATCATCCTGACCATGATGGTGATAAAACAAAAGAGGGTGGTAACAACGGAAGTGTGAATGCTTTTTAGAATATGTTTTAAGAAGTGCACAGGTAACTCTCTCTCTGTGCAGAATAATCTGCATGTGGTCTTGCTAAATATATAAATACATGTTTATATATTGATATTACATATGTTTCCATTTAATTTTCTGTAATGCACAATATAACCTTTTAAACTGTCTTCCAGTGCTAAGTACCTGTGATTGGCTTTCATTGATCTAGGGCAAGGGTCAAAAATATTATGGCCCACAGGCCAAATCTGGCCTGCTCCGAAAAAAGAAATAATGCAGACAAGAAGAAAATACAGAGCCGTTTTCAGTTGGTTTTGCCAATGTTTTTAAGCTTCCCCTTCGTCATTGAGCTTTACTTAGGCCAGTGTTCAAAGTAGTCCACATTTCCTGAGCACACACCTATCTGCTGATTTCTAGGGTTTGGGAGATTGTCCAGAATCTGCTGGAGTAGCAGGGTGATGACTCCAAAAGGGAAACCTGCGTGTGAATTTGTTTGAGTCAAAATGTCAATAGTGATGTTTTTTCCCCTGCTGATTGCAGTAACCAAAATGTTGCGGAGCTACTAAATTCTTTCTGCCCTACTTTCCAATATTTGCCATTTTTTTCCCCAGGCACGCATGTGATTTATTAAGCCAGAGACCAGGTCTCAGCAATTTGCTTGGACAGAGAGCTGATGTCTCTTTAGTTAAATAAGAGGAACACATTCTGATAATGTGCTTCACTGAGTAGGGGAGTAAATAAAATGGGACATCACCATCTAGCTTAGGGGCTCCTAACCTTTTTGTGGCATGAACCCCTGTGAAAATTCAATGAATGCCAAGGATACTCTCTTCAGAAAAGGGACACTTGCATACATTTTCAGGAAGTCCAATCGTGCGTTGTGACTTAAAAACCTCTGCAGTAGCCTTTGCCTAGTTGTTATAAGAATTGCCATTGCATGGCTCTCATGGTCACAGCAGCCTGAAATGGAAGCCTCGAAAATGACTCTCAAAAAAGCCTGTTATTAGTATACCTATGGGCTACAGCTCACAGCTACTATTGCGATCATTTTTCTGATTAGCCTCCACAGGCATTTTTTCTTTATTATGAAAAAGAGTCACTTTGACATTTCTGTTCTCACCAAGGACAAGTCAAGGCTAGTTTTCCCAAATCCTTGACTTGTCAACTTCCAGATTCTTTTTTTTTTTTACACTTTTTTATTTATTTAAGTGTGTTTTTCCGGGACCCATCACCTCCAAGTCAAGTAGTTGTTCCAATCTAGTTGTGGAGGATGCAGCTCACAGTGGCCTACGTGGGGATCGAACCAGCAACCTTGTTGTTAAGAGCATCGCGTTCTAACCAACTGAGCTAACCGGACGCCCAATTTTCAGATTCTTAAAAATGTCTGTTCAGCACTCACCCCCCACAAGTTCATTATTGATATGTAAAGCATATTCCATAAAAGCTCATTCATGCTCACATGACACCATCTCTCTCTCTTTCATCTATCTCTCTGTCTCTATATATTTCTCTTAGCCAATGGCCTTGAAAAAATAGGAAACCCTTGCCAGCACTGATTGTTAGGTATGGTGATAGAGTCAGAGAGGGAGGTGGTGTCCATATATCTTCATGAGGACCCTTAGGACTCGTATGAGGCATCCTGGAGATCTAACATCATATATTAAAGGTAAAGTTTTTTAAGCCCTGAAAACATGTCTGGGCTTGTTGCTAAGATGGCCAGCTGAAGGAGACCACTGTGTGTTCAGTGGTCCTGAGGAAATGAAAACTCACACTGGTGTGTCTTCTTCATTCAGGAGACAGAGTTATGTTAAGGGACCATACGCATTAAGGCTGCAATAATAACACCTTATAATTCTATAGCCCCTCTCTTCTAAAGGATTCAAAGGGCTACTATGTTTTATTTCATTTGGCTTCACAAACAACCTCATGGACTTAGGAAAGGTAAATATTGAAGACCACATAGTACAAGCTGCTTCCCCTCCCTGGCCTCAGAGTTTTCAAACTATGAAATGTGGCCTTGGTCTAGAGCTGATCTCTAAGGTTTTTACCCACAGTAACAGTTTCCATGATGGTAATGTTTTCCAGATGGGGGATTTGAGTCTCAGATACTTTAAAATGAGTTGCCCAAAGCCACACTGTAAATCAGAGACAGAGTGATAATTACAGGTCAAGCCCTGATCCCTTTCCTTAGACTGTTCTGTCAGTGGTTTCTTTGAACAGTGAGGTAAGAGGGACTGTCGCTTCCAAACACTGAAGCCTGTGTTTCTCTATTCCATTGACCAGTCTCCCTTGCCTGAGCACCTTCCCAGCCTACCCCTCACTTATCAGCAGGGCCTTCAAACTTTCACTCCATGTTGCCCGGGATCTGTATCTTGTTTGACTGCAGCTGTTTTCCTGACCAGATGCAAGGCCACTGCCACCCTTAGAGAGGCTATGGCTCTTGGGTGTGTCAGACAGTCAGGATGGGGAGAGCCATTCTAAAACATCATGTTATGAGATGCCCACCGACAGCAAGGATGGCTGGGGGGGAAAGGGCTAACCCAAAGGGCGAGGGGAAAAAAATCAAGAGACAGTGAGTTGATAAAAGCAAATGCATTCACTTGTCAATCACTGTGCAGCAAAGAGCCAAAATTTAGATTTCCTCAGAGTTGGGGGACAAGATGGCATTTCTGACTTGACAGGGAAGGGAAGGTAGTAGGGGGAAAATGAAAAGCTTTATCTTCAGCAGGTTTAGCTTTTGAAGTAAGACGTTTAGTTGAACAAATGTCGTAAGCTGAGTACTGTGAGGGAATAAATTCAGAGAACCATATTCCCCATATGATTCCTGGAAACCAGTAGGAATTTGGCTCAAGAAGGAATGGCAGAAGGTGATTTGTGGTGTTGTAACAGCCACCTTGGAAACAGAGATGGAAAATTTGTGCCTGAAAGGCTCGGCAGTTGGAGGAGACTCACTGCAAATTTCTGTCCAGAGAAATCAGCAAAACACAGTGAGGTTTTAAATACATATGTGGGGGTGGGGGTGGGAATGGAACACCCAAGAACCTCCGTCTTATAATAGGTCCATTTGTTAAATCTTTGGCTTATGTTCTAGAAACAGGAATTTGTTAGTTACTTTTGTGCAAGAAGTTCCTGGGGTTCCCAAGGCCTTACTCTATCTTATTCCAGTGACCCGGTCTTGCATTTTTCTTTGTCCTGTGACTTTTTTCTCTTTTTCATTTCCCTTCTTTTGAGATTAAATTTACTTGTCATTTATCAAAATAACCCATGAACATTTCACAGATTTTGAAAAATGCAGAAAAGAAATAATCAACATTTGACTTTTAAAAACGATATATGTTTTCATTTTGAGTAAGTAGAAACATACTGGAAAACACTGAGAATCAATTATATAACAAACACACCTGGATCTCTACTCAGAATTGATAAATAACATTTTTATTGTGATAAGATCATTTAATGTATCTACCCACTTCACAAATTTTAAGTGCACAATACAGTATTGTAACTAGAGGCACTACGTTGAACAGCAGAGCTCTAGAACTTATTCACGCTGTATAACAGCCATTATCGTTTTTAACGTAAAGTTTGCTTTAGGTTTTTTTTCCAGTGGGACAAATAAAACAGTACATACAAGTTAATTTCTGTCCCTTATTTCCAGCTCAGTAATGAACAGAGATTCATAACTGTGGCAAAGATGAATTTGGAATGTATTTTTCCATTTCATTTTTATACTTTACACATGTGTGTATGTATATGTACATTTCTGTGTGTTTTTCTTAATTGTCACAGGTAATATCCTAATGTATGTGTCATTCTGCAACTATATTTTTTCCTTCATTCAACATCTAGTTTGGGGATGTATTCCATTTTCCTATTTATATTCACCTTTTCCACTCTAACTGTACCCTAGACTCAATAACATGTACATTACTTTCTCATGATATTTTAATGATAAAATCATATATAATCACATTACAGGTAAATTAAAAATCCAACCAGTTGGTAGCTCTTAGGACCAAATATCTCAAAGGCTCTAGGCAGCTCAGCCAGGCCATTGATTTTGGCTATAAAACATTGAAAAGCATGATTTTAGAGATTTTCCCAACCTTGTTAAAAAAATGTTTATTTATTTTTTGTTTCTGTTTCAGGGAAGTTCATAAAAATTATGCTAGATTTAAAAAAAAAAAACATTGAAGAGCATACCTCCCAGTCAGTTTCCTACCCCATTTTATCAAGGAGTAACAGAGGCCCACAGAAGGAAGAAGACGTAGCAAGGGCACATGTCCATTTAATATTGTACTTGAAACTCCTGTCTCCCTGTCTTGTATGTGAAACCCTTCCATGGCAGAGAGAGAGAGAGAGAGAGAGAGAGAGAGAGAGAGAGAGAGAGAGAGAGAGAGAGAGAAAATAAAACAGCAATTTTTTATTATAAAAATTATCAATTCTAATACAGTGTGGGAAATACAGATTAGTACAAAATGAAGGAATCAAGTACTGACCATTTTACTATTTTGGTCTTCTAACCTTTCTCCTGTACAATTTTTGTTTCTGTGGTAATACCTTATCTTGCTTTTTTTCCCACTCAAAAGGTAGATTTGTACATTGAAATCTTGCCAGTGAATAATTATTTAAGGCACGATTTTGCTATTTAGCCATGTCAAATGATGGTCAATGGCGCCAATGTAGTACAAACAGAAATCCCCAATTTGGAGTGCATTGAAGAAGGAAACTTTATTCCTTTATTCAAGGCAAACAGCTCAGTTGTGTTACAGCTCAATTATGTAACAGCACTGCTGTGACACAGCATGGCTGTGATGTGGTCCTGGGGCAAGGTGGTCCTGGGGTGAGGTCCTTCTCCAGGTAGACAGTTCTGCTCTGCTCAGGTAAAACAGATATCTTTGTTGTCTCAGCTCCAGGCCACGACAGGCAATCTTCACTAGGAAGGGAAAGTGAGCTCCTGAAGTGGGGGGGAGCTGACTTATATAGAGAGAAGGCCCACCACCTAGTCCCTAGTTGGTTTGAGCTCATTCAAATGAGGACTCCAAAGCCTCAAAATTTGATTGGTCTAAAAGGAACTGTCTTGATTGGTCAGAATGGAGTTGCTCTGATTGGCCAGTGAAAATGTTGATGGGGGCGGGGAGAATATAGCTGCTTGGCTCTGATTGGACGGGTAAAGCCTCAATCCTATTGGTTGAAATAGGATTCCAGGAACCCCTTTATAAGAGCTGGCTCAGCTGGCAGGGGCACAGTGCAGGCAGGTTATTCAGAGTGGCAGGCAGGCAGCTCAGTTCAGGCTTCACCCTAAAGGGCCGTTGGTGTGATGAGGTCCTTGTGTAGAAGCACTTGCTGGGCTCTGCTTTTCGGTTTGAGCCCAGTGAGCCACCAGGAGACCCTCTTGATAGGTGTCTTACTTCTCAGGGTCCATAGCAATCAAAATAGCATAGGCTGGGACTTGTGTGGAGAGCAATAGTGGTTGTTTCCCCATTCCATGGGGTGGGGTGCTCAGTTTTTTCGGAGCTGGAGCTCAAAGAAGATGACAGTTTTTAAAATTTCTTCAGCATTTACTACGAGAGAAAAAGCCACACCACTTCTACACACACACACACACACACACACACACACACACACACGATTAGAATTGTTGAGTACAATTGTAATACATGCAAAATGGCATTCTATGAATACCTTCTGGGACAAAGACAGGTGATGGTTTATCATTCTAGACAGTTCAATGTGTTTGAAACAATGAAGCGTGAGAGATTAAGGTATTTGCTCAAGGTCACTCAGCAAAAAAGGACAATGTTGAGATTAAATAATAAAATTTAAAAAAATAAAGAAAGTGCCATTTTCCTTGGTCTTGGGTCTTGGAAAGCCAGACTGTAGCCCGCTGAAGCTCACCATGTTTTGGCTTTAATAAATTTAATTCATTGCTAGCTTGCCCTTGCTGCCTTAGATTCTCTTTGCATCGGCCAAATGTCAATTCGCAGTAGTTGTTCAGAAGCACTTGACAGTTTCAATTTTTTCAGTTCCAGGCTCTCTTCTATTGTGCAGGGCTGGAAAGCCAGGAGTCATGCTAGGTAGGGGCTAGCTGCATTTCCATCCCAAACTCCTTCAGGGCTGGCGAGAGTGTGTGGTGGTGGTGCTGGTAGCGGGTGTGTGTGTGTATGTTCACCTGCAAATTAGTGAGGACTGCAGGATTCGGAATGTTCAAGATTTTAAATTGAAGTAATTAAACAAATTCTCTAAAATGAATCCTATCCCCTGCCCAAGTATTTATTTTTAAAGATACTTATTTTTGTGGTGGATTGAAGTTCAGAAATAGGCAGGATAAGGCTGAGCAAACACGTTTTGCTGGGACACAGGGTGCTCTTGTTTCCAGGTCATAGAAGCCAATGTTGGAACAAATCCCAGCTGTGTTTACCCCCAGATTCAAGTTTCAGTTCCCGAGAGCTCCTTTCCACTCCCCTTTCTCCTCCCCCAGCTAAAGCGGCCCTTAACAAGGAGTAGCTTTAGGCACTAAATAGCATTTCCCCTTCAAACTGGGCAGACAACTTCTCTGGGGGAGTCTGAACTGCCACGCCTATCAAAGGCTCTGGGAAATGGGAAGTGACACTTACTGCACCTAAAGTGCAGAGAACTGGACTGCATGCTGACCAGCTTGGCTGTAGGAAACCTTGCAATTTATTTTTTTTTTACCTATGGAAAGGCCCCCACTTAATCACGACTGAATGCATGGGTATAGGGGGAGTATGGCTCACAGATGTCCTTAGACCCAAGGAGGATGGCAGACCAAGAAATCCATTGTTCATCTGTGTCCAATGTCTCAGGTGAGTAAAGATTACAGTCGTCACTGGAAAAGACAAGAGACACAAGTAGATGTGAAGCCCAGGAGAGTTGCCAGGGGCCTCAGCTACAAATCAGCTAGATCAGTGCTTCCCAGTCTTTTCATACTCCCCCCAAACCCTTCTGTTATCTTTCTTCGCAAGGCTGGGTGCTTCGAGGAACTTTCTTCTCCTGAAAAAGCTGCACTTCTTAAATAAGCTTCTCTGCGTTCATCCACACACGTGTGCATCAGAGCTTCTCATCAGCATGGATAACCAATGCAATTCCAGGGAAAATCAAAGAAACCTGACATTTAAATAAGTGGGGCAGCTGTGTTATAAAGTTCTGTTTTCCTTAAAGTTTGGAAGTATTGAAAATGACTTGAGAATCCCAATGATTACCTCTGTGGTGTCGTAAGGTGACCAGGGACCTCAGGCTGGGACTCACTGATCTAGTTCACCCCCCCACACCCATTTTTGAGTTAGCAGGTAAGGCTCTTGGCCAGATAGAATGTTAATCTTTGAGCTGGGATTAAAACTCACCCCATTGGGGGGCAGTTTGCATTCTTTTACTTGGCTTCCCCTATGACACTTCTGGCCCTATAACTGGGACTCATCTGTGATCAAATTTTTTAAATGTCATGAAGGGGACTTTTGGTCAAAAATCTGTATTAGTCAGAATTCTGCAGAGAAACAGAGCCAAGAGGATATATAGAGAGAGATACATAGATACACAGATATAGATGTAGATGTCATTGGTCAGGCGGTTATGAAGGCTCGCAAGTTTCATGAAATGTCTGCAAGCTGGAGACCGGTGGTGTAGCTCCAATCTGCCTCCAAAGGCCTGACGACCAGGAGAGGCAATCGTGTAAGTTCCAGTCTTAGGGCAGAAGACTGATGCTGTACAGTCGGGAAGAGAGACTTTCATGTACATTAAAGGCACACCCGGTGCTTTGGAACTGCCTTGAGATTTGAGACAGGCCCTCAATTTCTGAGATGGGTGTTAAAGGAGCTCTCTCATTCCATTTCTCTGAAGCTCAAAGTCATTCACAGATCCAGTATACTGAAAGACTACCTACTGAGTGTAACATACTATAGCTGGGGGGAGGGGGGAGATGGTAGGAGTAACAATGGAGCACTAACGTGAGTAAAGTAGCCTCCGTTTCAGAGAAGCTGTTTTATTAGGGGAGAAACGTACACCGGCCTCTTTCTAAGGCCAGGTGTACTCATAGTGCATGCCTCCGGGGTTGTAAATTGCATGGGTGATACTTTATTAAGCACGATTCCCTGGGACTGAAAGGTGTGTAATGGAACCAGGAACCAGCGACTGCACTATTTCTGAGTGCCTACGGGAGCAGTAAGCTGTGCCTCACTGGTGCTTTGTGCAGCCAATCACAACACAGTTTAGCAGCACTCCAATCCAGGCTGTTTGTATGTTTACCAAATAAGCCTCACTTTGACATCTCGGTCACAGGTGTTTTCTGCATCCTGGAAATGACTAGGAGATCAAACCATTTTAATCTGGTACGTTAATCACCTTTTTCTAGATTACCTTGCCTATATATATCCATAGAAAGGCAAAGGCAGTCATGCCACAATGCCCATTCTTTTTATTTTATGTTATTACTTTGAATTGTGGTAAAATACACACAACATAAAATGGGCCATTTTAACCATGTTTAAATATACAGTTCTGTGGCATTAAGTACTTTCACATTCTTATGCAACCATCACCACAGTCCAGCTCCAGAACTCTTTTCATCTTCCAAAACTGAAACTCTGTCCCCATTCAACACTAACTCCTCATTTTACCCTTCCCCCAAGCCCTTTGGCACCACCATTGTACTTTCTGTCTCTATGAATTTGACTATTCCAGGTTCCTCATATAACTGGAACCATACAGTATTTATTTATCCTTTTGTGACTGGCTTATTTCACTTAGGATAAAGTCCTCAAGGTTCATCCATGTAGCATGTGTCACAATTTCCTACCTTTATATGTACATGTCACATTTTCTTTAGCTGTTCATCTGTTGATGGGGACACTTTGCTTGCTTCCACCTTTTGGCTTCATAATTTGTTCATAATGCTGCTATGAACAAATATTGCTTCGAGACCCTACTTTCAATTTTTGGGGTATAAATCCAGAGTGGAATTGCTGGATCATAAGGTAGTTCTATTTTTAATTTTTTGAGGAACTGCCATACTGTTGTTTTCTGTAGTGGCTGCACCATTTTATATCCACCAATAGTGCATAAGGATTCCAAATTATCTGCATCGTCGCCAACAATTATTTTCCTTTTTTTTTAATAATAGCCATCTTAATATTTGTGAGGTGATATCTCATTGTGGCTTTAATGTGCATTTCACTGATGATTAGTGATGTTGAGCATTTTCTCATGTGCTTACTGGCCATTTTAAATCTTCTTTGGAGAAATGTCTATTCAAGTCCTTATTTTTTTTTCTTTTTTTTTTTATTAGTTTCAGGTGTACAGGACAAAGTAATACTTAGATGTTTATCATTTATATCCCTCACACTGTGTGAGCCCCCCTCCCACCATCCACTATCCCTCTGACATCGCACAGAGCCATTATCAAGTCCTTATTTTTAAATTGGGTTGTTTGGGTGTTTTTGTTGCTGAGTTGTAGGAGTTCTTTGTATATTCTGAATATTGATCCATTTTCAGATACATGATTTGCAAATATTGTCTCCCGTTCTATTGATTGCCTTTTCACTTTGTTGAAAGTGTTTTTTGATGTACCAAAGTTTTACATTTTGATATAGTACAATTTATCTATTTTTTCTCTTTTGTTGCCTGTGCTTTTGGCATCATATCCAAGAAATCATTGCCAAATCCAATGCTATCAAGCTTTTCCTCTATGTTTGCTTCTAAGAGTTTTATACTGTTGGCTCTTAAATTTGGGTTTGATTCATTTAGAGTTAATTTTTGAGAAACGGTCCATCTTTATTCTTTTACATGTGTGGATATTCAGTGTTCCGAACACTGTTGGTTGAAAAGACTGTCCTTTGTCCATTGAATGCTCTTGGCACCCTTGTTGAAAATCAGTTGATCATAGATGTAAGGGTTTATTTCTGGGCTCTCTATTTTATTCCATTGTTCTATATGTCTATCCTTATGCCAGCACCACAATGTTTTTATTACTGTAAATTTGTAGTAAGTTTTGAAATCAGGACGTGTGATGACTCCAACCTTGTTCTTCTTTTCCAAGATTATTTTGGCTATTTGGGGTTCCTTGAGATTCCATATGAATTTTAGAATGGATTTTTCCTATTTCTTCATAAAATATCATTGGGGTTTTTGTATGGATTACATTGAATCTATAGATTGCATTGACATCTGAACAATATTAAGACTTCCAATCCATGAACACGAATGTCTTTCTATTTATTTATGTCCTCTTTAATTTCTTTCAGCAACATTTTGAACTTTTCAGTGTACAAGTCTTTCACCTCCTTGGTTATGTTTATTCCTAAATATTCTTTTTGGTGCCAGTGTAAATGGGATGGTTTTCTTAATTTCCTTTTTGGAGTGTTCATTGTTAGTGCATAGAAATGTAACTGATTTTTGTATATTGATTTTGGATCCTGCAACTTTGCTGAATTTGTTTATTAGTTCTAACAGGGTTTTTTGTGGAGTAGTTAGGGTTTTCTATATGTAAGATCACGTTGTCTGTGAAGAGATAAATTTACTTCTTCCTTCCCAATTTGGATGCCTGTTATTTCTTTTCAGAAAGTGTATTCTTAAATTGTATTCTTGTAGCTTTTCCTGTTTTTTAAAATAAATGTTTTATTTTAGGACAGTTTTAGATCCCCAGAATTATTGTGATGATAGTACAGAGAGTTCCAATATATCTCACAACCAGCTTCCCCTATTATTAATGTCTTCTATTATTATGGTACATTTGTCACAATTAACAAACCAATATTAATATAGTATTATTAACTATAGTCTATATTTATATTTCCTCAGTATCCCTCTACTGTCCTTTTTCTGTCCCAGGACCCCATCTGGGATACCACATTACATTTAGTCATCCGGTCTCCTTAGCTTCTCTTCACTATGACAGTTCCTCAGACTTTCCCTCGACAGTTTTGGGAATTAGTGGTCAGGTTTTCTGTAGAATGTCCCTCAATTGGGATTTGTCTGATGTTTTTGTCATGATTACACAGGGGTTATAGGTTTTAGGGAGGAAACCCACACAGGTAAAGTGCCATTTTCATTGCATCCTACCGTTTTTCCCTGAATATAAGACCTAGCCGGACAATCAGCTCTAACGTGTCTTTTGGAGCAAAAATTAATATAAGACCCAGTCTTATTTTGTTATAAGACTGGGTATAATATAATATAATATAATATAATATAATGTAATGTAATGTAATGTAATGTAATGTAATATAATATAATATAAATACCCGGTATAATACAATACAATACAATATAATATCGGGTCTTATATTAATTTTTGCTCCAAAAGACTCATTAGAGCTGAATGTCCGGCTAGGTCCTATTTTCGGGGAAATAGAGTAGCTACGGTATATATTAGCAACGTGCCTTATCACCGTTGATGCTGATTGTGATCCTCTGGCTGGAGGTGGTGTTTCTCAGGCTTTTCCAGGGTAAAGTTACTTTTTTCCATTTTCATAATGTACTCTTTGGGAGTAATTACTTTGGGCAGTCCACACTTTAAGACTGGGGAGTTATGCACCACTTCCTTGAGGCTGGAGTATCTACATAAATATTGGGAATTTTTGTGCACTGGAGCTGTGTCTATTCTCCCTTCTTTGTTTCCTTCCCCTGCCCTTCTTTTTCTCTTTTAATTACCTTTAGTTCATTTTCCATTTCTCTAACTTCCAAGCAGAACTTACCACTTTGAAATAACCAGTGTTGCCATATTCAAAAGTAACCAGAGCCCCATTCTGATTCCTAGTGATTGCTAAAATTTAAAATGTCCACAAATCACCTGTTTCATATTCACATCAGTGGGAGTATCTTAAGCCCTGGCCACATTGATTGCATCAGACATAGGCATGTGACCCAAGCCTGATGAATCAGAGTCAATCCAGAAAACTTTGCTGGAACTATTTATTCCTCTTTTGCCTGAAATTGCTGAACTTGGAAGATAGAAACCTAGGGCATCTTCACCATCACAAGGAGAGAACCTATCTGAGAATGAAGTCAACATGGCGGCAAGAAGAGAAACAGGATGGGAAGCTACTGGCTCCTCATTTTTTTTTTTTTTTTTTACACCTTCGTCTAGGTCTTTCTGAAAACAGAACCTCACTTGGACCTTTCAGTTACAGAAGACAATAATTGCCCCATTTTGGCTAAGCCCTGACTTTGAAATTTATGTCTTTCTCATTTTTCAGCTCCCCACCCCCAACTAATATATACATTTAAGGCTCTAAATGTCCCTCTCAGTGTCACTTTTGCTACATCCCCACAAGCTTTACTATGCCACACAGCTTGCGTAGCATTCAGTTCAAAACTTTTTTTTCATATCCATTGTCTTTTGTTATTGGACCCATGGGTTACATAAAAGTGTGTTGTTACTTTTCAAACACTCGGGGGGGGGGGGTTTGATATCTTTTTGTGATTATTTCCAGGTCCCACCAGTCTGTAAATGTATGCACAGGCTCTCATTTCCCATAAGGTTTTCCTCAGCAAGTATTATGGGCACTTGACATAGATGTTACATGTGGTCATGAATAAGTTCTCCAGCATCAGGTGCCACCCCATTTCCACCATTTCCTGATGAAAATTTGCCATGTAATGTGTTATCTGCTGGTTATCTTTCATGGGATCAGGAGCCAGGAGCCCTCTAGGTGTCAAGCTGTGCCTCATTCAGTAATGAAGGGAAAAAGAATGTACTCAGACATATTTAGTTTGTACCATATCCTTTCCACGGAGAAACTATGTTTCTCCTCTTCCATATAGTTCTAGTGGGGTTGTCAATCATTGTAAAGCCCTTCCCCCAACTCTTCCTTCTGCGAAATGGACATGTGACTCAAGATGGCCAATCAGAGTCTTCCTTAGAAATGTTCTATAGTGCTATCAATAGCTACCCCTTGATATCC
The DNA here is from genome assembly GCF_004115265.2 of Rhinolophus ferrumequinum. Lineage (NCBI taxonomy): Eukaryota > Metazoa > Chordata > Mammalia > Chiroptera > Rhinolophidae > Rhinolophus > Rhinolophus ferrumequinum. Next base: position 271,790 of record NC_046284.1, read on the forward strand.
TCTTCAATTGCAAGGTTATGAGTGTTGACAGCCCCATGGGAAAGGCCTGCAGAAAGAACAAAGTCAAACCGAGACAAGTAGAGCTGAGAAATGGAAGGAAAGCTAGAAAAGAGCTAACATCATTTGAGCCCTTAGATTCATTTCAAACTGGAAACCCCTATACTTCCCATTTTTCTGAACCCACAAATTTGCTTTTGAAATTTGGGTAATGGTTCTGTCACAAAAAAAGAACCCTCTATTGCTTATAGTGGGTTGAATGGTGACCCCCCAAAAAATATGTCCATGTCCTAGTCTCTGGAATCTGAATGTTACCTTAATTGGAGAAGGGGTCTTTGCAGATGTAATTAAGTTAAAGATCTCGAGATGAAATCATCTTGAATTATCTGGGTTAGCTCCAAATCCAATGGCAAGTATCCTTATACTGTGTTTCCCTGAAAATAAGACCTAGCTGGACCATCAGCTCTAATGCATCTTTTGGAGCAAAAATTAATATAAGACCTGATATGACATGATATGATATATGATATGATATATGATATGATATGATATGATATGATATGATATGATATGATGATATGATATGATATGATATTACATTACATTATAGACCCGGTCTTATAGTGAAATAAGACCGGGGCTTATATTAAGTTTTGCTCCAAAAGATGCATTAGAACTGGTGGTCCGGCTAGGTCTTATTTTCAGGGAAACACGATAAGAGATGCACACGAGAGAGAAGGTGTTCACATATTGGAGTGATGCAGCCACAGGCCCTGGAATGCCTGCAGCCACCAGAAGCCAGAAGAGGCAGCAAACAGAATCTCTCCTAGAGCTTCTGGAGGGAACCAGCTCTGCTGACACCTGGATTTTGGACTTCTGGCCTCTTGACCTGTGAGAATCAACTTCTGTTGTTTGAAATCACCACGTTTGTGGTAATTCATTCTGGCAGCCTCAGGAAACTACTGTATTGTTCCACTTTTGCATCAAGTCAGAGAGGTAACCGAGGGTGTTATTTGGAACCTGATGTCTTACAATGTTTCAAACAACAGGGACTGAGCCAACAGATGCCATGCTGTATTGCAGATTGCCTATTTCCTCTGACCAACAGTTTTCTCACTGGCTTAGTCCAGGCATGCCTGTTTCATTCTTCACTCAGAATGAGTTATCTCCTAGGAGTTCCTGTTAAAAATAGGTTCCTGGGGAGTCTGTCCTCCCTTACCCCTACTTTACCATTGGGAACTGTTAACAACTCAGGAATTCGAGTTGGCTAGAACAAGATTTGAGTTCCAGATTCCTGTGAGACCATGGACAAATTGCTTTACATTTTGGAGCTACAATTTCTTCCATTGTAAAATGGGAATCTCTGACTGACTAGGTATTATAAAGATTAGGTAATGCATACAAAGCACAGAGCAAGTGACCTGGTCCGTGGTCCATGGTCCATTTACTCAGTAAATATACACTATGAGTATTTGTCAGCTTGGGCCACTATAACAATAATGTCAAAGACTGAGGGGCTTAAGCAACAGAAAATTATTTATCATAGTTCTGGAGGCTGGAAGTCTGAGATAGGGGGCTGAGGTGCAGCATTGTCAGGTTTTGGGTGAGGAACCTCTTCTTGGCTTGCAGATGGCTGCCTTTTCACTGTGTGCTCACACAGTACGGGGTGGAGGGGTTAGGGAATTTGATGATTTATATCAGTATGGGCTCGTGGGTATTTATTTTAAACTTTAGATTATAGTCCAGTACTTTATTTTGTTTCTGAGATCGTTCCAGCTCCAGCCATTGGGAGCTTTTTCAGTTGACTCCTATGTCCCTTTGATACACTTCCATTGTTGTGGATTAATTTTTTTTTTAAGCCTGCTTGATTTTTGTTCTGCCTTCTGCCAAAAAAAAAATTTCTTTTGTGTGTTATAGCCATTCAGATTTCTGAAAACAGCTATCATTACCCCCTCTGGTGTTCTTCAGAGTAAACATTTCCCACCCATTCCTTCAGATATTCCTCATGTGACATCTATTGACTTCTTTCTCTCCTGGTTGCTTTCTTCTACAAACGTTTCTTTTCATCAGTTACTCGAACTACCTCCCACTCACCTTACCTCCAGAACATTGTTATAAAATTTGAGACAACACCTGAAACTAATTAAATAAAAAATAAAAAAAATAAAATTTGAGACAAATCAAAAGTAGTTCCACTTCTGTAAACAATAGTTCACAGGTTTCATCACTGAAGAAATAAATGAAACCCCGTAGGGGAAATATAATGCTTCTGCTCTGTGCAGAGCTTTGTAATTTTCAAAGTCATTTAGGAACTCATTTCTTTGACCCTTATAACCCTTTGTGAGGCAGGAAGGACAGAAAACAAAGGCTCAGAGGGAGTGCCTGAGCCAAAGTCACTATATGAGGTGATGGCACTGGGTTCCACGGAGTCTTACTGCAGGAACCTTTACCTTTTGTTTTATATGCTAGTAGGTATACATTGGGTGGTCAAGGCAGAACCTAGAAAGCATATGGTTAGCTTTGGGAATAGATGTGTGAAGAGGACAAAAATGAATGTTTTCTAATTGTCCTTGCTTGCTGTGGATATTAGGTGGCTCGCTTTGTCTCTTTTTCACCACTTATCAAATTCTAATGGAAAAGTGCTGAGGTGCAGCTAATCCCAAACAGTGTATAATCCCCAAATAATTTATACAGTAATAGTTTGTAACACATACACACCCCAGTGCCCACACCCTGCTCTTCTCTTTTGGAGGTTGCAGAGACTGCACTGGGAGACTAAACAAATGGCACCAACTTTTATTCCTGGGAGGTCTCTGCTCATTCAGAACCAGGGCAAGAAGATACTAAGAGCCTTGTCCTATGAGCTAGCGCTGAGGTGAGGAGAAAAACAAATAGCTAGAACACGTTTCTTTTTTTCTACCTGACCACTTCCTTAATCTTAAAACCAGTTTGTACAAACCAGAAATTGTGGTGTATGCGGAATATTTCGGATCACAGCTCTCCTGTATGAATGCTTGCGGTTCCCAAAGAGCCTGCTGCCTTCAAGGAATTATCAATTGAAAAGAAAGCAGCTACCTATCTGTGGCGCCACCTACTGGTTTGGGAGGGACGGAGAAAGTCATTTATTTGCAAGGAGGTGGGCAGAGGTTTGGCTGACATATGGAAAGGGCTGAATTTCAGGGCTGAGGGAGGAGTATCCAGAGAAGGAGGATAGCAGCCAAGGGACTGAGAGCTTCAACTCTGGTGACAAAGGCTGGGGAGGGGTAAATGGGTATAGACACAGATGCCTACTCTGAGAGTGGACGTTGGTGAGGAAGATAGCTTTACTATTTTATGGATCTTTGAAAGGTGGAGGGTTGCTAGAGGAACTGGGGAAGCACAACTAAGTAGAGAAAGGGGACATGGGGTGGGATTTTCATAATTTGAACCTGTGAGCTTTATTTCTTTGCTACATGAAAGAGGCTCTGAGGTAAATTGAATGAGAAATGTGAATTCTTTTTACTGGAGGAAAAACTAAGTCCTTTGGAAGCTTGAACTTTTCAATCTTCCTTGACCTCCAAAAGTATTAGTCATTGTAAATGTGGTCAATGTGTTCGTTCCCTAGATGGGGGTATCTCAGTTAATGGCAGAGCCAGCTCATGACACCAGTTCCAAGTGGCCCTGACTAAACGTGCTAGTTGGGCAGCTTTGAATAAATTTAGGAGACAAGAATCTCTGCAAAGGGTCTGAGGAGCCCAAGGTGAGACTTTGAGGAAAAGCTTTCATACTACCCACAGACATTATCTAATTGTGCAAACATCTAAAAGGTTTCCTATTTCTCACCCTCACATTTATTTATTTAAAGGCATAAAGGGAACAAAATGAGATGGCTTCCTTACCTGTGACTTTAATGACAGTCCTAAGATAGTCTACATGTCTTAGTTCCCTTATCAGATGAACCCTTTATGCCATTAAATAAATGTAAGGGTGAGAAACAGGAAAACTTTTAGATGTTCATTCTTCCATTTGCCATGCAGCCTGAGGACTTTGAACTAGCTGGCAACGAAATAGTAAATTTAAAACAAAAACTCCAAATCCCTGCTCCTCCTTCTGCCTTAGCTTCTTCAATGATAAAATGAGACACATGCCATTTTCTGTTATCCGAAGTCATCTGCTTTGTGGATTATTCCGACTCTTGTTTCTTCATCCTTCAGCTGTTTGGGATCACTTCTACTAAAACTTATATGTTTTGTCCTGGTTCTGCCATAAGAGCAGTTCTAGGGATTACACATGTAGGGGAAACAGAAAAATGTGGGGGCAAAAAATTAGTCCATTTTCCAGTGCTTTCATTCCTTCCCACCTAAGTCAGCATCTTTCTTTAAAAAATAACGGCGCGGCTCCTCCTCCCTACCCAGCCCGCTTCCGCTCCCTCTCCCATCAGCACCTCTGCTGTTTCTGATGCCTCAAAAACACTCTGAATTGTAAGAAACTGAATTCTGCCTCTGACATTTCATTCCCCCATGCGTTTTTAATTAGGTGTGAATTCCCCTTGCTTTGAAACATGCCTCAGGATCTTAGGGAGTGGCAGGCAGATGGGTATTAATGCAGGATGATGTTTCTCACTTCATGGTGCCCATGCAACATGTATTGTCATTAAAAGTGTCACTCAAATGACGTGGCTGATGTTGGAAAATGAGTGCCAACTTGATCATTGTTCTGTGGATCTGAACTTTGATGAATAAGCTGAATTAGAGGCTTATGCAATGTGTATTTAGGTATCACTCCACAGTGAGACCTTGGAGACAAAGCCTCGAAGGCATTATCGGGTTGGTGGGAATAAAATGCCCACCTCTTCCTCCTTACCAGGCTGTGGGACACTGAGTAAGGTACTACCATATGTGTGCCCTGCCTGAGCGCCTAGAAAGCCAAATGTCCAGGTTTCATTAGCCTAACATAAGATTTGCTTAATTCCCCCACAGCATTGTACCTAATTTCTTTTTTCCCCTCATCGGGTTTTGTTTTCGTGCCCAGGTTAAAGAAAAAAACAGTGATTCCTTTCTGTCTTGTGTTTAGCTTTTTCCCTCTACATCAAAGCTTTGAATTCTGAAAGCCTCTTTGGTCTGTATGGTTGTCCACTGATGGTTGAGCTTCAACGTGAAACAAACTCACAGAAACTAATTAGGTTTATGGCCTGTGGCCAAGTAAACTAGTTTTGTTTCATAGAATTCTGAGAGAAAAAAATCCGCATTTAGGACTTGCTAAAACTTCCCTCAAAATATGTCCTTGTACATGCAATTATTGTCGACCTCAGGTAAATGTTTTGTACTAGCCCTGCTTGGGGGCACCCAGCTTTCTATGATATGTTCTTTATGACTTCATTCCAGGTAGAGTGTGAAAAGGTGAGGGGACAGGAGCCCTTTTGGAGAAGTACAATAGACTAAATGAAATGTCTAAAGAACACAACTCGATTCGTTGGAAAGTGAAGCCATGAGTTCCACAGCAATACTTTGTGTGGCCAGAGACCTAACTAAGCATCTGTGTCCAAATGTCATTTGTTTGCTGTGAACATTCATCAAGTTGTTTGAGTTTTTCTTCATTGTCAACTAATGTAAGTTAAGCCATTGAATGGGGACGAGAGCTCACTAAGGCTTTCAAGGGGCATCACTGGGGACATCGGCATGAACTGCCACTCGGCTTTGGCATGATTTGTTGTCTGGAGCAGAAGCTCTCCATTTGTACCTGTTAAACCTTTTCGTTTCCTTTTAGCTTTTTCTGAGTAAATGAAAGTAACATTATTGTTAAAGCGTTGTCAAGACAAAAAATCCTCCCGACTGTTGTTTCTGTCCCTGGTTACAAAGGCAAAGTACTGAGGCTTGATTCATTTCAGGGGAACATGTGTGTGTGTGTGTGTTGTGTGTGTAACAGGAGGGGGTAGTGAGTAGAGCAGAGTTTTAAGGAAGGAGGAGGGGCGAGAGGGAAAAACAACTTTCAATGAATTGACACTACATAATGAAAAGATTCTGAAATTTAATTACAAAAATGGCTGTGTTTTTTCTCTCACCTCCTCTTCTGTCTCCTTTTCTTCCCCCCCCCCAACTCCCCAAAAACACTGAAGTAAAATGAGACTGTCAGATCAAAGCCACACACCCACTCTAGGTCTGTTTGGAGAAAAGGATTTTTTCCTCCCCTCATTTACTCTGTGGCAGTGGCAGTTGTGCTGTGGACTTGTTCTTCTCCCCTTGTGTTCTCCACTCTGGTGAGCAGGATCAAAGTTTACAAGCTTTCTGTGGCCACATTTCTAACCATTTCTTGTACTTTCAACACTTTGCCATTCAGTATTCAGCCACCGTCCCTCTGACATATGGCCTGAAAGAATTGGGCTTTCCCTTTTTAATTTATAATTTTTTCTAGGACCCTCTAGACTGCCTGTACCTGATTCCCATATTTACTTTTCATTCAAGCTAGTTGTTAATTTCCAAGTGCTCTGAAATGTGGTTTTTGGGTTTTCTTACTCTCTCCTGGAGCTAGTTTGTGTTTTCTGCTGAAAATACAGTTGCATCTAGTTAAATAAGGGTAGGTGGGCATTCGGTTTTAATACCATCCATGAAAGCCTGTCTCCTACACCTGCTCTGTTAGGAATATCTTTCTACCTACATGTCTTACTCAACCAGCCACAGGACAGGTATGTGTTGCATGGGAGGAGGAAGAAACAAAGTAGGAGTTTGGTGGAGGGAGAAAGAAATTGATCAGGGAGCACCTGAAGCAGGCAGACAGAAGGAAATTAATTAGACTAAGGAGCAGTGTGTATTTGGTTAGGATTAGGTGCTCTCTATTCTTACCAATTTACCGTTGACAATGTATATCTTTCAACCCATTCCTTTAATGAAATTTATCATTTTCATGGTCTTTCTTAGCTCTCTCTTTTCATGGCCTTTGGGGGCCTGGAACTAGATGTGCCACCTCAGGAAAAATTTAATAAGTGCTCTGGGAAGATGGATTTACCATTCTGGCTTTTTTCTATATACATGCAATCACCCATTTTCTTTAAAGTCCATTCTGATCTTGAAATCCTTTACTACATTTCTCAATCTGATCTTAACAGAGATTAAAATAACTAAATAAATAGGGTTCTCAGGTAGAACATGTTTAAGAAATAATGGATTAAGCAAAATAAAACAATTTACTACATGTCTTTCTAGAGTCTTTCTGTTAATATATATTGTGACTCTATAAGATACAACTTTTCCCAAAATCATTTGCTGATAATACCTATTAGTAATATTTTGAGAAATGCTTATGTTACAAGGCATAGAGTTTGAGAAACACTGTTTTTGAAATTTAGAGGACCTGAAACTTTTAAACCAAATGATGTTTCCTTTATCATTTTGGTTGCCATATCAATTGCTCTTTGCCCCAACGAAAGAAAACCTTTTTTACCATCTGATGTTGGTACTCAATATCCATCCATCTCACCGGGGTTTTCATGTTCAAAGTCTAACAAGTTGCTTTCCCATCACATTCCATTCTTTTCTACCTTTCCACTTTGGCCCTGGGAATTAAAATAGGCCCTGCTACCCCTCACAGCTTATTACAGCTTATTTTTTCCCCTTAGTTTTGCAGGATATAATAAGCACCTTATAATGGTAAACTGCTTTACATTTTCAAGGTACTTTTACATCCATTATCTCATTTGATCCTCTCCACACCTCAGTAGGTAAGCAGAACATAGATTATTACCCCTTTCTAGCTCAAGGCCATACAGCTAACTAAAGACAGAGACAACAAGAGAGGAATAAGTTCTAGTACACTTAACTCACCATGAGTTCCCAGCCTAATCCCTTTCCTGCTATTTTCTGAAATATATATATATATATATATATATATATATATATATATATATATGAATTTGCTTGGCAAATATCTGAATTTGCTGAGAGAGCAAATGTGGAAAATTGTTTGTTTTGCAGGAAATCACACGTGGAGGGGCCTGACCAGGTCACTTGGTGTTGAACACTATGTGGAAAACTATGTCAGAAAGGAATTCAGGACAATCATAGATTAGGCTGTCACAGGGAAGACTGATTACTAGGTGGCAGGAGCCCTTTCCTATTGCTGAAAAGGACTTCTGAGCGTGCAAATCTAACCTCCTCCCTCACTCTGTACTGGAGGACTGACTAGTTAATGTTGCATCTATTTTTGTAATGTGGCAATTTGCATGCTCATTAGAGCCATACTAAGGGAACACTTTTGGCCTAAGGCCGTTGTCTTCAAGGGGGAAGTAGGAAAATTTTGCCATTTGGGAAATTTGGTAATGTCAGGAGATACTTTGGGTCCCAGCTAGGTGAGGTGTTGCTACTGTCATCCAATAAGTAGAGGCCAGGGATGCTTCTAAACCCCTACAATTCATAAGAGAGTCCTTCCCTGTAAGATGCATGCGCGTGCATATTGTGCATGCACACACACACACACACACACACACACACACCACAAAGAATTATCTAACCCATAATTTCAGTAGTGCCCAGATTAAAATGATCTAAATGAACAGCTTCGGTCCCATAGAAGTTGTTTTGATTTAGTCTGTTTTTTCCTCCTTGTGTGGCGCGCGCTCTCTCTCTCTCTCTCTCTCTCTCTCTCTCTCTCTCTCTCTCTCTCTCTCTCTCTCTCTCTCTCTTTCTCATTATCCATTTAAGTAAATGGAAGGAACTTTCGGCGTCCCTGAATGGTATCACTGTGTTATGAAGAAATAAGTGTGCCTCATGGTGAACTTGAGGGGAGACTCACTGGGCTCCTCTGGGATTACAGGTACAGTGCACATACCTGAGATCACAAAATCATCTGCAACACCTGCCCCTAGGTATGTCTCTTTGTCCATCTGTCGGTCTCATTTCTGACTGAGCGATCCCAAACTTCATAAGTCTCAGTTCCCACTTGTGCAGCAGGCATCAGGGGCTGCTGTTAGCTTTATGACATGAATCTGGCCAGAAGTACCTAGAAGCTGTCTGAAAAGGTGCTTTTGGTGTTCAAAGATGGATTGGATTCTTTCTTTAGGATGAGCTGAGAGGAAAAGTGGGGGTGGCACTTGTGATTGTTGCCTAGGCTTGTCTCCAACAGTTTCATGCCTAAGAGGATATTGTGATGAGCCCAGCTGGCTGCTTCATGAATACATGGGGTAAAGTCGAGAGCAGTGCACATGGGAGGAAGGGGTGCAGCCATTTGGTGCCTGGAAGGGACGCCTGAGCATCTGGGTATGTGTTTGTGGTTTTGTATTTGGGCTTCAATTCAAAGCCCTTTCGTTCGTATGATAAATAATTTCCTATCCACTCCTAATTTCCATTGCCTAATGGTGATTAACCTTTTCAATTTTGACATTATGGATAATAAATGAGCTCATTCTTTTAGGGTTTGCCACAGTGCTGGTGTTCGAGTACAGAAAAGTCTGGGATAAGAATTCCTTCAGTGCATTCAGTGTGGCCCTGAGGAATTGCAAACTCTTCAAAATATCTATCTGTAGCATGCAGAATGTTTGTAGCATGTAGGTTTGTAACATAGGGCAAGTTTTTTGGGTAGCAAAGACGGTTTTTCTTTACATCCTCATGGCTACTGTGTAACTACCAATTTGTACTTCCTAATCCCTTCCCCTTTTTCACCCAGCCCCGACTCCCCCTCCCATTTGGCAATCATCAAAATCTTCTCTGTATCAATGAGTTTGTTTTTGTTTTGTTTGTTTATTTTGTTCTTTAGATTCCACTTATAAGTGAAATCATATGACATTTGTCTTTCTCTGTCTGATTTACTCCACTCAGCACAATACCCTCTAGGTCCATCCATGTTGTCACAGATGGTAAATTTCATTCATTTTTATGACTAAGTAATATTGCATTGTATATGTATACCTCCTCTTTATCCATTCATCCATTCAGGGACACACAGGCTGCCTCCACATCTTGGACATTGTAAATAATGTTTCACACATATGGATGCACACATCCCCTCAAAGTAGCATTTGGGTCTTTGGATAAATACCCAGAAGTGGGATTACTGGGTCCTTCTTTGTCTCTTATTATAGGTTTTGTTTCATGTCTATTTTGTCTGGTATAAGTATTGCTATCTCAGATTTTGTTTTTCATTGCCACTTTCATGAAATATCTTTTCCCATCCCTTTACTTTCAGTCTGTGTCTGTCTTTTGATCTGAAGTGCATCTCTTGTAGGCAGCATATGTAAGGGTCCTTGTTTTCTTATCTATTCAGCCACGCTGTCTTTTGATTGGAGCATTTAATCCATGTACATTGAAAGTAATTGTTGATAGATATGTAGCTCTTTGTCCATTGTAATATTCATACTTTTGATTTTTTTCATATTAAAGAAGTCCCTGTGAAATTCCTTGTTATACTGGATTAGTGGTGATGAACTCCTTTAGCTTTTTCTTGTCTGGGAAGCTCCCTTATCTCTCCTTCAATTTTAAATGATAGCTTTGCTGGGTAGAGTAATCTTGGCTGGATGTTGTTGCTTTTCATCACTTTGAATATTTCCTGCCAATCCCTTCTGGCCTGCAGAGTTTGTGTTGAAAAATCAGATGATAGTCTTATGGGAAGTCCCTTGTAGGTAACTAACTGCTTTTCTCTTGCTGCTTTTAAGATTCTCTCTTTGTCTTTAACTGTTGCCATTTTAATTATGATGTGTCTTGGTGTGGGCCTCTTTGGGTTCATCTTGTTTGGGTCTCTGCACTTCCTGGGCTTGTATGTCTATTTCCTTCACCAGGTTAGGGAAGTTTTCTGTCATTATTTCTTCAAATAGGTTTTCAATCCCTTGCTTTCTCTCTTCTCCTTCTGGTACCCCTATGATGTGAATGTTGTTACACTTGATGTTGTCCCAGAGGTCCCTTAAACTATTATTTTTTAAGATTATTTTTGCTGTTCTGTTTGGGTGTTTTCTGCTACCTTGTCTTCCAGATCGCTGATTCGATCCTCTGTTTCATCTAATCTGTTGATTCCCTCTAATGCATTCTTCATTTCAGTTATTGTAGTCTTCATTTCTGACTGGTTCTTTTTTATGTTTTCTATCTCCATTTTATTATTTTTTTTATCTCTCTGTTGAAGTTCTCCCTGAGATCATTGAGCATCCTTATAGCCAGTGTTTTGAACTCTGCATCTGGTAGATTGATTGCTTGTCTCCCTTTTATTTGATTCTTTTTCTGGAGCTTTCTTTTGTTCTTTCATTTGGGACATGTTTCTTTGTCTCCCCATTTTAGCTGCCTCCCTGTGTTTGTTTCTGTTTAAGGCTGCTATGTCTCTCCATCTCAGTTGAGTGACCTTATATGGTAGATGTCCTATGGGGCCCAGTGGCACAGTCTCCCTGGTCACCTGAGCTGGGTGCTGTAAGTATGTCCCTTGTGTGGGTTGTGTGTGCTGTCCTGTTGTAGTTGAGCCTTTATTGCTGTTTGCATGTCAAAGGGAGGGATTGACGCTTGGGCTGATTGGTTGTGAGGACTGGCTGTGACTACAGTGAAAGAGTTGTGCAGGGACTGACCCTCTGGAGCAGGATTTGCTTTAGCAGGGCTCAGGTGCCTGCCAGGTCTGCCCTTTGGGTGTGTCGTCTGTGGAGGTGGTTGCGTGGTGCTCTGGTGTGGTCTGAAGCGGGGCTCTGTTGCAGGCCAAGTGCAGCAGCTGCCTGTGCCCTGCCAGGGACCACTTGGTATGAGCTACAAAGACATCTGCAGATGGTTGCCACCTGTGCTGGACTTGGAGGTACCTGAAAGAAGCTAAGCTGCAAACAGGCCAGCTGCCACTAGTGCCAGGCTTAAAGCTGCTCATAAGAGGTATAGGACATGTTGAAGCCAGCTGCTGCTTGTTTGGGGTTTGTGAGTCTTTGAGAGATTTTAGGAAAGTCTGCAGCCTGAACTAAGACAGGCTGTTTGTATGGAAAAGTCACTGGAAGTGGCTTGGGTGGGGCAGGATTTCAGGGAATCACCAGGGCAGGGCTAGGCTGATGGTGACTCAGATATGGTGGCCACCTGTGTCTGCATGCAGGGAGGGGGAGGGCTCAACAAAGGAACAATGGCTTCTGCTAGCACTTCTGTCCGGAAGAAAGCTGCCCCTTTAGCTTTTGCCCTGAAGCCAGACAATTAAGTTTCTCCCCATTTGTCCTGGCACCTTTTGAGCTGCTGCTCCAGCACTGGAGCTCAGAGCTAGTGAGTCCAATCAACAACTAAGTCGGTGTGCGGGCCCTTTAAGAGGAGTGCCTGGGACTCCAGCCTCCCTCCGTCTCATCAGCCACAATCTCTACTGGTTTTCACAACCAGAATTTGTGGGAACTCCCTCGCAGCACTGGAACCCTGGCTGGGGAGCCTCCTGGTGTGGCACTGGGACTCCTCAATCCTCAGGGTGGGAGCCTCTGTAGCCGAGATATCCCTCCCAATTTTCACTGGTCACACATGTGGTTGTGGGACCAGCCCGTTCCATGTCTCTGCCCCTCCAAACAGTCTAGAAGTGGTTCTTCTGCATGTCCTTAGTTATAAGACTTCTGCTCAGCTAGACTTCAGATGGTTCTTAGTGATGGTTGTTCTGTAGTTTCGTTGTAATTGATGTGGTACTGAGAGGAGGTGAGCACAGCATTTACCTATTCTGCCATCTTGACTGGAAATCTGTGTTCTTTTTCCTGAGCCATTTGAGAATATGTTGGATACATTATGGCCCTTTAACCTAAACACTTTTATGTATGTTTTCAAAGAATAAGAAAATTGTCTCAAATAATCACAATACAGTTATCGGATTCAGTAAATTTAACATTGAGACAATGCTTTATCTTTTGTATTCCTGTTTTATCAGTTGACCCAATAATATATATCCATAGCATTTTTTTTCTCCAGTTTAGGATCCATTCAAAGATCATGTACTACATTCAGTTGTCATGTCTCTTTCGTCTCCTAAATGGATCCCCTTATTTGCTTGCACATTCATGAGAGAACAACCATAGTAATTTTTCTATGAATAATATTTCAAAAGATCAACTTAAATAGTGGCCTAGGAAACTGTCTCCATTTCTCTTTCATTCTGAAACCTCCTACCTCAGGTCTAAACACAGTTGTCAGGTTAGCAAAAAGAGGGAGCTATGAAGCCCTCTGAATTCAGATATATTCTGAGAGTACTCCTAGACACTGGCATTCCCTGCCTCTCTCCTATAGTTCAATGTCTCAAAACCCATTTCCTTCTTCTGACTGTTATCCCTTTGGTACCCAATTTGTGATAGATAAGATTTGCTTGGGTTTAATTTGTCACAGCATGCCTGAGTGAGGAGCATCACAAGATAGCTGGGGATCACAGTGAGCTTTCCTTACAGGAGACCTCATTAATTAAATTTTGTAGGAAGGAGGCCAGGCACACCAGCGAAGATCTTTCTTTTTTCAAGTCAAAATATAGCAGGCATTTCCCAAAGAGGCATCCTCCATGCACTTCTCTGTGAAAATCAATTAGTGTTATGAATGTGTGATAGCTTTCCTAAAAAAGAAAAAGGTCTGTCATTATGGGAAAGTCTATACCTTAACATAGAGAGAAATGTTTCTACCTTCACTCTTTGCCTCTCAATTGTCTTCTTTAATATTCCACACTACTACTCCCCCAATATTAATTTGAAATGGTTGTTTTCCAGTACACAGGACATTAGACCCCTTTTCAGTGCTATGTGACCTAGCCCTCCCAATGTTTTTCCATCCTTCATTGTCTTACTACCTCCCTCCAATATACACAAACATTTATGACTTGAAGCCAATGAGTAACTTGGGTCTGGAGGCTGTCATTATCTACTTAACCATATATCATAGCCTGCCTCTCCTTCTCAAAATTATTTTAACCACTAAAATCTAGTCCATTTTATTTGTGTTAAAATGCCTTTTAAAATTCATTTTTAAACGTTATCTAATTTTAGTTGATTTAATATAAATTTGCTATATAACAGAATTCCGTAATTTGAACTTAGTGTTTCTCAGCACTGTATTCATTGCACTCTAGATATCTAAGGGGTTAGGTACTTCAATTTGAAACCTATTTTATAACATTTCTAAATGGTTAAATATCAGGTATCCTGCTTTTGGGTGACTTGTTCTTCATTGATCTTTTTTTTTTTTTTTTTTTGCCTTTTTTTCTGCTTCTTTCCCCCATTCCCATGCTATTCTATCCACCTTTGGACTACTCATATTCCATCTCTGCCTATTGAAATCTTTACCATTCTTATTCTATTTAACCAACTTATTTACTCTGAGAAGACAGAGACCTTGTTTTGTTCATTTTGAAAACTTATATAGCACTAAGCAATAGTGCCTTGATACAGTAGATGTTAAATATTGAATGCCTGAGTAATGAATAACCAAATTATATTGAAAAACTGAATCATGCTTTCCATCAAGCTTTCCTTGGTAGTGCAAATGATGCTGATTACATACTTACTCATGTAAATAGAATAGGAAGGGGAGTTGTGGTTTATCAACATTACCCAATTCTTTGAACTCCTTTCAAGTTATTTGCTGCAAATTAAAGTGATCTTTTATTAAAAAAATTATTTTAATTATTTATAAACTGAACATACTCCTTTAGTTTTGCTCAAAGTAGAGAATTAGATGCTACCTGCCTTGAAAAAGCGTATGTTACCCAGTTAATAGAAAAATTGACTTTGTTAATACCTACACCAGTATTTGGAATTATTTGTTTAATAAGTGTCCTGGAGGTTTTTATATCCTGGGACTTTGCACATTTCGAGAATCAGAATAGGTGAGAAGTATACATTTCTTTAGGAACATCATAGAAGAGCCATAGTGATAGGTGACTTCTTTATTTTTTTTTTGAAAGGTGACTTCTTAACCACATATTCTTTCTCAGGCAGTTCAGATTTAGTAAAGAATACATATGGAACTCGAGGATCGTCAGATGGATTCCCTTGAAACTATCATTGCCTCCTATCCACTGAAAAATCTTCATGATATAGGCCATAGTTCTAAGACCACTGCTTTACAGCATTTAGCACATTCCTGTGTTTGCTGAGTACTCTAAAAAGAGTAAACAAATGCCTGTATTTATTAGAAATGTGGAATGGAAGTATTACTACTAGAATCCTTCGGTTGGTGAGTCATCATCATCAAGGTGGGTTGAAGACATTCCACCTTTATCCCAAACCGATGACAATATTACCTGTTTTTAAAGATATCCTTAAGTCAAAGATGCCCTGGCTTCCTCTTCTTCTTGTCCATACTTTCAGTCTCAAAATAATCTCTCATTGGAAGTCTGTAGTTTTGTAAGCTTATGTTTATTGTTTTAAACTTAGTAACACTGTAAGTTGTACTATCTTTATAGACAGATGTGGGTAAAAAGATGAGATTTGTGCCCATTTGTATATTTAACTAATTCTCCTATTGTCTTTGTAAGTATATTAACAATAATTATTGCTATCTTTTAAATGTTCAGGTTTTCTTTTTTATCAAGACCTTTTTGTTTTTCAGATATTCTGAACTTTTTAGGAGATGTTAATAAGTGACTTTAATTTTAAAGCATTGATTATTGTAGTGGGTGGGATGGTAGCCCTCAAAAAGACCTGTCAGTGTCCTATTCCCCAGAACCTGTGATTGTTACGTTATTTGAAAGAAGAGTCTTTGTAGATGTAATTAAGTTAAGGACCTCAAAATGAGGAGATCACCCTTGATTATCTGGGTGAGCCCTAAATGCCATCACAGGTCATAATAGTAGGTAGGTAGTGTATAATAAGGGAGAAATGGGTATTAGAGAGAGCTAGTAAAAGAGGCCATAAGCAGGATAGCCATAGGCCAGAATAATCTTGAGGAAGTTTTGTGATAGAGGTTTAACTTACGCTTGGCCTTAAAATTCAAGTAGAATTTGGGTGGACTGAAAACAGAATGGAATACATCCCTTAAGTGAGGTGAAGGGGCTCTTGACTAAGACCTGCACAGTGATGGGTATGCTTGTTTTTTTCCCTTCTGTGTGCCTGTGTTATCTTTGCTTGCTTCTTCCTTATAAGGACACATGAGAAGAGAGTTTGTTTTAAGAAGTGGGGGAAGATAGCAGTAGATAAAATTGAAAATGGTTTCACCCTTTGAAGCTGGGCAGTTGAGGGTGGCTGGGAGGGGAATCAGTGGTTTCTGGCAAAGTAGAGCCTGTAACTTTGGGAAAGAAGATGCTCATTACAATGGATCCTAACTGTTTCTAGTTGAAAATTCTTGTAGCAGGTTTTCTGAAAACATATTAAGTAAGAGTTAGGTGGGTAACTAAATCACTGCCAGTAAAGATTCTTCTCTACTGTTTGTGTGGAAAGACTTAGTTGCATAACAAAATGAGCTTGGTACCCCCTCTTCTATTATATTGTTCTTGGGAGCTAATAATTGGAAATGTTTTGAGAGAGAGGGTTATAATTGGGATTAATGGGGTTTGATGTATAGTTTTTTTCCAGCTTTGGATTTTTATTGTTTACTTTTAAGGCAAATTGTGACTCACTTTCAAGAGGAAAGACTTTTGTCAGTGGTCAAGTACATTGTCCACTTGAATTCTTGAATTACATCACAAATGAGTTTGTACAATGTTTGGAATGTACAATGCACTATGTACATATGCTTGATTGACTTGTTACTTGAATGCTCATGTAGGCCCATATATGTACCGTCTTAATTTCCTTTGCTCTCTTGCTCACTCTTTCCTTTATTCCCCACCCCACTAATATATCTTGAGCTTTTGTTCTATATCAGTTGCATACCAACATGCTTGATTCTCTTGGTTTGAGTTTCCAGCCCTCATCTTCAATGAGGACATAGAATGTGAGTTATTTGAGACCTTGTCTGTTTTTTTGGAAACAGCACATTTATCTTTGTTTATTTTTGATCCACATGTATCCTCACAAGAGATTGTCCAGTTCCTGAAGGGGAGAAACATAGCATATTAGTGGTAGAGCAAAGGGTGTGGCCTCTATTTTATACCATAGGAAAAAATATGATCCAATCATCCTTATTTATCACGGCTTCTACTTCTCTGTGTAACTCTTCTCCCTTCTCCCCCAGCACCAATTACCAAGTCATGCACATAGTAGATACTCAGATAAATAAGGACTAACTCTGAGATCTTATTTCCTGTAGCCAGGGAACACTTAAGCACTTAATAATTAACAAGTGATATGTGTTGATGACCATTAATTATCTTTACAGATAGCTGCCCTGGTGGGGTTTTAGTTTGTTTATTTAGCTACTCCCATTGCTATATCTGTTAACTACTACCAATCAGAGCAAGGCCTGGCCCATTTGAAACATTCATGTCCAACTGGTTTTGCTGGAAAAATGGTGGTAGATGTATTACTAGATACAGTTAGCATGATATCCTAGTTTCTTCTGTTTGTATTTCTTCCTACCCACATCTTGTACCTAGGAGGTATTCCAAAAATGCTTGTTGAATTATTGAGTTGAATCGGAGATCTAATAAGCTTCAAATCAGCAGCAGCACCTCTTCCAAAATGTCTTGGAGCTATGATAGTTACAGCCAAAAGTATAGAAAGGGTCAGTTATTTTGGTTTAGATGAATAACCAAGTCTCATTAGCTCACTTAAAGACCAATCAGGCAAGTCATCTGTGGACTAGAAATCTCCTCAGTCTCTCCTCTCTAGCCCCCCTGTATTAGGTGTTCATGAGGCTCGCCAGGGGAGTTGAGGAGGTTTACTGCATGCAACTATTCTTTGTTCTCTTGAGGTAAGTGGTTTGAGGAGGAAGGAAACTCAGGAGGTGGGGAAAAGTATTGAAAACCCAAAACAGGACCCATTAGTTTTGGGAGCTTTCATTAATGATAATAATTTAAAATCCTAGGTTGAGCAATTAAAAATGCTACATAAATAGTTAGAAGTCTCCCCTCAGTGATACAGCCCAAAGAAGAGTCTAGAGCTGGGATACTTCTCTCAGATTTCTAGGAGTAGACCCAAAGGGGCAGTCTTAAGCATTGCATACATGCTATGTGAAAAGCTCTGTGGGGAACGCAGAGACGAACAGGATCCCACCTGCTTGCCACCACCTAGTTTTTATCTAATTAGGTGAAAAGGAATAAAAGGACAATGAAAGGCAAATTATGTTAACTGTTCTAAATGGTACAGGTGCCGAGAAGGCATACAAGAGTGATCTGTAATAACTCAGTAAGTGAGATTACCACAAGGTAGGGAATGCATTTTATTTTTCCAGGACAATTATTTTTTTATGGTTACTGAACTTAATTCATAGCAAAAATAGACAGCAGTCCTTCAAGGAAAGAAGGATGATTATATCCTAAATAAGGATTGAGCTGGTTACTACAATTTGCCACAAAACTAAACAGAAGAATTAAAATGATAGATTTATACTCATAGATATTTGCAGGTTTTCTTAGATTTTTGCCATTCCATGTTCTTTTTATGCCATAGCTATCTGTGAGGATGATACTAAATGATGTTTGAGAACACTGTTTTCTTTATACCTGGAAATGGTAGGATGCAGTTTGGTGGGGAGAGCTCATCAGCCTTAAAAACCCAACAGTTTGGGGCCGGCCCAGTGGCCCAGGCGGTTGGAGCTCCGTGCTCCTAACTCCAAAGGCTGCTGGTTCGATTCCCACATGGGCCAGTGGGCTCTCAACCACAAGGTTGCCGGTTCAACTCCTCAAGTCCCGCAAGGGATGGTGGGCTCTGCCCCCTGCAACTAAGATTGAACAAGCACCTTGAGCTGAGCTCCCAGATGGTTCAGTTGGTTGGAGAGCGTCCTCTCAACAACAAAAGTTGCTGGTTCGACTCCTGCAAGGGATGGTGGGCTGCGCCCCCTGCAACTAGCAACAGCAACTGGACCTGGAGCTGAGCTGTGCCCTCCACAACTAAGACTCAAAGGACAATAACTTGAAGCTGAATGGCACCTTCCACAACTGAGATTGAAAGGACAACAACTAGACTTGGGGAAAAAAAAGTCCTGGAAATACACACTGTTCCCCAATAAAGTCCTAAACACAACACACACACACAAAAACAAAACAAAACAAAACAAAAAAATAACACCCCAACAGTTTAATGAAAAGTAAGGACCCTGGAGCAAAAGCTATGTACACTGTCTGGAGCTTTCAAAGGACACACAGGACACACAGGTATTGTTGCTGTGTGTTGTCAATAGCACCTACCCAAGGAACAGCCCATTGGCAAACTGGCTGATGGGGGTGACCTGTTCATTGGGAGCATAATAAAATGTTAATCAAAAGATATTACAAGTTTTCAAAACTTTGAAAAACAAATTTAATGTAAAATCACCCCACTTTGATTCTATTGTTTTAAACTAATTTTCTATTTCACTTAACATCTAGTACCATAAGAATTTTTCTTTTTAAAAAACTCAGTTTGTTACCAGAGGGTAAGGGGGGAGGGGGACGGTAGATGAGGGTAAAGGGGATCAAATATATGGTGATCAAATGTTTTTAAATTTAAAAAAATGAGAGTTCTAGAAGCCTTTACTTTCCTGATGTTTCATCTAGATTATTGCCCAAGTTGTAGGGAGCAGATTCATCCATACACAGGATTTAGCACATGCATCTACATTGAAACATTAGCATGTTCTGGGTTCCAGTTTTTATTCTTTTAATGAAAATTTATACTTACTCATATTCCAGTTTATTCTAGCCTGAAGTTTCTCTTTCAGATCCCAGGCTTGTATGTCCATGGTCTTTGCTATTTGGGACCTGTTTTGATGACTTCTTCAAATGGCTACCACTCTCTTCTCTTTCACCAGTTATTTGGAAAACACACACGCACACACTCACATATGCACATACATACATATTTATGATAGATAAACAGATAAGTGTATGTTATGCCATTTAAATAAGAAATCACTGTGGCTTTCTTATGAGCTCATAACTTATTTTACTTTCAATGTCTCGTTCATTCATTCCTCTTATAAGAACCTGAGCAAATAGTTAAATGTAATCATTGTCCCCCTGGATGCACTCTTTCTTTTGCAGACCTGCATTGGTACTTTTGTTTTGCTTTCTTCACAGTGGTCTGTTCAGCCCTTCTTTGCTGTTTGCATTTCTGCCTTTGTAGATGAAAAGGTACCTTTGAAAAAAATGTAGAAATGGTAGGAAAGAAGAGGGGCACGTCAAGACAATGAACAAATTTTTTTTCTGTCCATTCCCCTTCTATTAGATTGGCTGAACTGTAGTATGTGACAAAGCAAGAAGAAGAAAGTTATAAGTATGTAATGTACTCTGTTTCTGTTAGGAGGTAATTGTTATGTGCTTCCCTCTTAGGTAGGCAAAATGAGAACCTGGTCAGTGTAAGGGAGACAAAAAAAGGCAGTTCTTGTGTTTGCTGATATGTAGGATTATTGGGATATTTAGAAGAATGGGGGAAATTGGTTTCTGTCCTGTCTAGGACTATGATGTGTTGCCGTTCCTAGGTAATTGTGCAAGGTGGATTCTCAGCTTGTGCAGGTGTTTTACTTTAGCAGAAAATATGGTCCAGAATGAGGATTGTTGACTGCTGACTCCATAGTAAAGACAAGGAAAGAGGAAATTAGATGGGGGAGGATTTCAGGGACTGCAAGAAAAATTAGATTTTCTGTTCCGTTTTAAGGCTAGCATGACAACAACCTCCAAGTAACACTGCTTTCATACAGTGGTTTGTTGCCCTAAGTGACTTCAGCTTAATTTATTTTATTTCTCAGTTGCCTGGTAAGTAAGAGGACCATTAAAACCAGAAGGAATCATAAGCCAGTTTATCTGTGACATAGAAGGAATTACTACTATTTAAATTCTGCTGTTTTTTAGAAGACATAAGGTACCAAGAAGCAAGAGACCTGAAATTACAAAGCAAGTTGGTAGCATTCATTTTATGACGATACCATAAATCTATATTTCCATTTCCTTTCCTACTCTTGAAAGGCTAGAGTGAATTGTTCAGTTATGTAGTCAATAATATGGTAATCAGTACAGCAATAGAATGTGAGTCTTTAATAGCAAAGGTTTTTCACCTGTTTGGGATGAGACAAAAGGAGGAAGGAGAACGCTGTGACTAGCAAATAGTGTCTAATGAGGATACCATGTTTCCCCCAAAATAAGACCTAACCGGAAAATAAGCCATAGCATGATTTTTCAGGACGACATCCCCTGAACTAGGGGTTCCAGGTGGGAATTTCCGCCTGTTCTCAGGAATTGTTTTTTGCTTTCCCGTTCCCAAATCCTGAAAAAAGTTGGTTGGGAAATCGGGAAAATCGCCTCCTTGAACCCAGTAATACCAACAATGGCAAATAAACGTACTACTTACAATGTATTTCTTAGACATTTTTCCTATTTATCGCTAGGGTTTCTGGGCGGGAATTCCCACCTGTTCTCGGGAATGTTTTTCGCTTTTCTGTTCCCGAATCCCAAGAAAAGTTGATTGGGAAATCGGGAAAATTAGCTCCTTGAACCCAGGTGGTTGGTAGTATTGGCCGTCACTTCGTGGAAATGATTCATCGTGGAGAACAGAAAACAGTTTATATCTCGGGATTCAGGAAGGGGAAAGCGAAAAAAATTCCTAAGAACGGGTGGGAATTCCTTCCTGGAAACCCTACCCTGAACATAAGCCCCAATGTGTCTTTTGGAGCAAAACTTAATACAAGACCCGGTCTTATTTTTGGGGAAACACGGTAGAAAAAGAAAACAGCGCTGACACTGCAGTGGAAGATATTTGAGGTACTATGTTGGAATAAATGACAGTAGAGTTGTAGGACTATGCACCCAAGTTCCAAGTCCTACATGATTTCAAAGACTCCCATTCTCCACTATATAATTAACAGACTACATGCACCAATTATATGGGGCATTTCTTTGTTTTAATCTGCCTCCTGTGCTATCTACCCATGAAGGCAACATCACAAAATAGCTTGGGAATAGCTTTCTTTCCCCCTGGGAGTGAAGAGGAAGAGAGAGGGATCTGTTCTAATTTATTTCTGGCTTGTATCCACTGAGTTATTGGAGCTGCCTTGAACCGTCTCTTCACAGCCAGTTGTGCACATGGCTTTCCAACTCCAAGCTCATGTTTAATGATATTAGCCATGTGGAAATATTTACCTCATGGAAATCAGCAAAGGCAACAAATCTGGACTCCCCACTCCTCAAGCTGCTTGTTAAATATTTTCCAACATGTGACTACCTGTTTCATAATCATTCTTGATCAGAAAGTTTATCTTAGTACCTATCTGCTTCTAGTACTTTGTAAACATGGTCAAAAAGTACTTACTAGTACTTTATATGTGTATATCTTTCTACTTACAGATTTGAGTCTGGAAGATGTAAAACTAGGCCTAAGAAATCAGGCAAGGAAGAATTATAATGTAAGTGGACAGGATCATCTACAACTCTGACACTCTGTCTTTAACACTCTGTCACCGGTAGTAGTTCCCATGGGCCAAGATAGCTGCTGTTTAATTGACCAGGTAGGTATTAGATACTGAGAATGAGTTAGACGTTCATAAGAGTCTTTTTTTAAAAAAAAGATAAATGAGCCAGGGTAATACCGGGAGGAATGAACCCGATTCTTTTTTTTTTTTAATTTATTGGGGTGATAATTGTTAGTAAATTTACATAGATTTCAGGTGTACAATTCTGTATCACATCATCTATAAATTACATTATGTGTTCACCATCCAGAGTCAGTTCTCCTTCCATCACCACATATTTGATCCCCCTTACCCTCATCTCCCACCCCCAACCCCCTTACCCTCTGGTAACCACTAAATTACGTTCCCCAGATTAATCCGATTCTATTTTGACAGCATTTCTCTTCAAACTGCAGATTATATGTGACAGGCACCATGACCAGAACACTTATTTCTGCTGTTTGTATTCTTCTGTCTCTGATACTCCTATAAACAGCTCCTTTGCAAACGATTTCAGGTTGCTACAGTATTCTCCAGAGCAAATCATTGGTAATGACCTCTATGTATGCATTAGAAATAAAGCTGGAATTAGAAGAATATTGAACAGTGACTGTGCTAGTGGTTTGGGCTCCTGGAGTGCAGCTTGGTGAGATTCCTCATTTATCTCTATGCTAAACTCCCAGCAGAAAAATTTGGGTTTCTGGCAGTGGTAGGGCCTGTCTTTGCCTAGTACCATCTCAAAATAGCTACAATGTTTGTTGTTGACCTGGATCACTGTTCTTCATAACTTCTGGCAGGCCAGGAAAGTTATTCCATGTGATACAGGTGAGCCCAGTGATGCTTTAGCCCACAAACCAGTAAGATGCTGTTATTTTACTCCCTTTGACAGCCTAGGAACCAACTTCACCAAGTGGGGCTAATTCGCATGTTGATTGAGCCAGACTAAGAAGGCCAGAATCCTGAGACAATTCAGATTCATAAAATGGATTAGAGAACTAGAAAGAACCCCAATTCAGGACAGAGTTGGATAGACAAAGGTGGTAATCTGTAAGGAGGTAAGATAACAAGTAGTGAGAACCCACGCATAGGAATTAGAAAGACCTCTTGGTTCCTAGCAATACCTGTGGGAATTAGACGGTGAGGCAAGGCAGAAATCAGGATTCACTGCACCCAGCAGATTCTCTTGTTGTATATCTCAGGCCTGCTGGCTTTGTTGATTCAAGAAGCAGCCTGGCTGGTGAGGGGATTTGGTGATTTTGCAAATATTTTCTCCCATTCTGTACATTGTTTATTCATATTATTGATTATTTCTCAGTGGCGTAGATGAATGGAAAGTACAGGGTATAGTGGCAAAAATGTGACTTAGCTTTCTTATCAAACAAGTCCCTGGAGGTCAGGGTCTATGACTTTGACTCATTTCACACTGTGTCATATTTGGAGAGGCACTTGCTAAGTGTACTTTATTAGGAATTGATCCCCCACAACAATTCAATTAATGTTAGAAACATGCATTTTCAGAATTGAAAGGAACCTTTAGAAATTAACCTAGTCCAGGCTTCTTCCTGGGCACTGCATCTAATGCAGCCTGGAGCTGGGTTGTGGCGGGAGGGAAGATGCCACAGCCTGAGTCTGAGTCTTGGCAGGCCGGGATCCTGCATGGCCCACGTCATGAGTCACCTGGGGATCTTTATGGGATCTTCACCTTCACCATGAGGACCTGGTGGGGTTCCTGGAAGTAAAACCCACAGAATTTTAAGATCAGCTTGTCAGTTTCTACAAAAAAAAAGCCACCTGGGACTTCGGTAGGGATTATGTAGACTCTGAACATCAATTTGGCAAGTATTGGCATCTTAACAATATTAAATCTTCGATCTGTGAACATGGGTGTTTTTTAGTTTATTTATGTCTTTAAATTTCTTTCACCAATGTTTTGCAGTTTTCAATATACAAGTCTTATACTTTTTTTGTTAAATTTCTTCCTATGATTTTATTCTTTCTCATGCTATTGTAAATGGAATTATGTTCTTAATTTCATTTTTGGATTGTTCATTGCAAGTATATAGAAATACAATTGATTTTTTTGGTCTATGTCCTGCAACATTGCTGAACTAGTTCCCATATTCATAGATATATATGTTTTTCATTATATATATATAAAATGTCTCTATTTGTTCCTTTCCAATCTGAATACATTTCATTTATTTTTCTTGCTTAGTTGCTCTGGATAGAAACTCCAATATAATGTTGAATGAAATACAATGATGGAATGAATGGACACTGTTGTTTTTTTCTTGATCTTAGGGGGAAGCACTTTCAGTCTTTCATCATTAAGTATGGCATTAACTATCGAATTTTTGTAGATGCTCTTTATCAAGTTGAGGAACTTTCCTTCTATTCCTAATTTGTTAAATGTTTTTATGATAAAAGGGTATTGGACTTTGTCAGATGCTTTTTCTGCATCTATTGAGATGATCATTTGGTTTTGAGCTTTCGTCTGTTAGTATGGTATATTACATTGGTTGAATTCTGGAGGTTAAACCAAACTTGCATTCCTAGGATAAACCCCACTTGGTCATGGTGTATAATCCTTTTTCTATGTGGCTGACATCAGTTTGCTAGTATACTGTTGAAGATTTTTGTGTCTATATAAAAGATATTCAGACCACTTATTTTTTAAAATGTCTCTCAATTTGGGTTTGTGTCGTGTTTTCTAATGAGGTACAGATTGTGTATTTTTGGCAAGAATACCACATAAGTGATATTATGCCCTTCTCAGTGTTTCATACATATCACAAGATGCATAATACAAATTTGTCTTATTACTAGTGATGTTAATTTTAATCATATGAGTGGTTCTAAATTGGCTTCCTTGGAATTTCATCTGAGGTGAGCAATACTTGAAGATCAGAGTAGCAGGGATGTAGCTGTATAAATAAGGTTCAGATAACCTCTCTTAGACTGGGGTACCAAGGATAGCAGACTTTTAAAAATGTCTTTCCAGGTTGCTGGTTACTGCTATTTTGTCATGTGAGACTGCCTTGGAAGAGTCACGGTGATTGTACCAACTCCCTGGAGTAGTGGGTATATCATTGGGCAGTACTGCATAAAGAATGAGAGCTCTGGAATCTAGCTATCTGAATTCAAATTTTAGCTCTGCAATTTATAATTGTGTGATAATGGGTAAGTTACTTAACTAAGACTCAATTTTCTGATTTATGAGAGAGGCTAATTATAGTGTTACCTCATACAGATTTTGTGAAGAATAAATAGAATAATATTCAGTGTTTGACTTGTAATAAACATTCAAATGTTAGCTGTTGATGGTATGGAGGTAAATTTATGGCATCTGGCCCACATACCAATAAAAATAAGCCCATTTTATCTAGAAAATAAATTTCATAGATTGCTAAACCACCTTCCTGCCCTGAGTCTTTCAGTTCCCTTCTCTCTCAGGCTTTCATTTATATTCTGATAGTAAGGATACTTATCTTTTATAAGGTACGTTTAGGAAGAAGCATTTAGAATTTAAAGAGGTCAAACATTTTAAGGAAGTCTACAAGAAGATACATAATCAGGCACAAAGGTGACTTATGACCAATTTTCAATCACTATAAATTGTATTACTATGTTTTTTTATTCCTGTCATTACCTCCCAATATTGTCCTTTTAACACATCCACAAAGCAAGGAGTGAAGCAGAAGGAATAGGTGAAAATGAAATCAGTCAATCTCGCTGCTTTGGTAATAGAGGGAAAGGAAGAAGATTGAAAACTAGTGAGTTAAATGAGGTTTTGATATAGTTTTCATCATTAATTTTTTCTCTGTCTCCTAGCATCTTAAGATATTGAGAATTGGTTGTCTATACCGTGTTTCCCCGAAAATAAGACCTAGCTGGACCATCAGCTCTAATGTGTCTTTTGGAGCAAAAATTAATATAAGACCCAGTCTTATGTCAAAATAAGACTGGGTCTTATATAATACAATATAGTATAACATAATATAATATAACATAATATAACATAATATAATATAATACTGAGTCTTATATAATATAATGTAAGACCTGGTATAATATAATATAATATAATATAATATAATATAATATAATATAATAAATATAATATAATATAATACCAGGTCTTATAATGTAAGACCCGGTATAATATAATATAATACTGGGTCTTATGTTAATTTTTGCTCCAAAAGGCACATTAGAGCTGGTGGTCCGACTAGGTCTTATTTTCAGGGAAACACGGTAGGAATAATTGAAAACTAGATAATGGTAAAGAAATACCACATGGTAGAGACAAAGTACTTTTTTCCCTTCCAGGAAACACTGACCCAAAATTCAGAGACCAAATAAAAGTTAAAAAAACAACCTATTTTAATTATAGCTTTTTTTCTAGATATATTGACATAAAACATTGTGTAAATTTATGTGTACAACATGATGATTTAATAGATGTATATATTGCAAAATGGTTGCCATTGCCACAATAAGGTTAAATTAACACCTCCATCACCTCACATAATTACCATTTCTTTTTTGTGGTGAGAACATTTAAGATCTCTCTTAGCAACTTTCAAGTATATAACACATTATTGTAAACTATAATCACCCTGGTGTACATTATTCATCTTATAACACTAAGTTTGTACCTTTGACCAACATCTTTCAATTTTTCCCCACTCCCCAGCCTCTGGAAACCACCATTCTACTCTCTGTTTCTATGAATTGGGCTTTTTAGATTCCACATGTAAGTGCTTCATAATACACAAGGACAATCTCAACTGATTTTTAAAATTTAGAACAAAAGTCAAAGTAATTATCACAAATAATTTCAATGTTCATTTTTATATCATGGCCAATTAAAGGATAGAGAAGAAAGGGGGAGGAGAGATAGAAGATAATTACTGTTGGGAAAGGAGTGAGGGAGGTACAGGAAGAGAAGGCAGAAAAGGGTCCTTTTTAAAAGAAACAAATGGTTGTTTTCTAATAAAGCATGGAAATTAAAGGTTACTATATCTACTGTGTAATATCACCTAGGACTGAAGATATTAGGGCTATTATTGTTAGAAAAGTGGAGTTGTAAAAGAGATTAAAGAAGTAGGGTTGTTTACTCTGAAAGAGAGAAGACTGGGAAAGAGGTGGCATGATTTTTGTTGTTATATATCTTAAAGACATAAAATAAAGAATAATTGGACTTCTATTATATGGCTATAAGAAGCTATAAGGAAAGTTTGTCTCAACATATGTGAGCTTGGAATGGGATGGCTACTTTCAGGAGGTAGTGAGTGTGCTCTTCACCGGAGGTACTTCAGCATCATGGAGCTTTAGTTTAGGTGACTTTTAAGGTTTTTCTGACCCTGTGGTACGTGGACTGTTTAAGGAATGTGGTGTATTTTCTTTCACTATTCATAAAAGATGGAATGGAAAGCTTTTGTTGTCTTCCCTTAATCTTCTGCAAGGTGGACCATAATGTTGTATAAACACTGTGATAACTAGTGCAGTGTGGGGCTTCTTCAATAGGAACTTGCAGTTTAAGAGGTAGGCCACAGCATTGATGTTACAGTAGTCTTCTATTCTTGTGAGTCCACTTGTAATGGCTAAAGACCAAGGATAAAAATAGGAAATTCATGTACTGAATTTTTGTTTGGCTTTCTATTCCCAACACTAATTATTTGTTTCACTGAGGGCTTTTGCCTAGATTAGAAGCCTGACTAAATAAAACATCTCTGGATCTCTGAAGTTCTTTTATTTCACACCAGTGAATGAAATACACTTTCATAGTTTAATGGTACAAATGAAGACAGAATAGAGTGAATAAGAATCAATAAT